>NC_058410.1:57204317-57357582 GCF_002201575.2 Neomonachus schauinslandi | reverse complement strand
GAAAGAAAGAAAGAAAGAAAGAAAGAAAGAAAGAAAGAAAGAAAGAAGGAAGGAAGGAAAGAAAGAAAGAAGGAAAGAAAGAAAGAAGGAAAGAAAGAAAAGAAAGAAGAAAGAAAGAAAAAGAAAGAAAGAAAAAGAAAGAAAGAGAAAGAAGAAAGAAAAGAAAGAAAAAGAAAGAAAAAAGAAAGAAAGAAAGAAAGGAAAAAGAAGGGAAAAGAAAGAAAGAAAGAACAGAAGGAAAGGAAAGAAGAAAGGAAAGGAGATCTGTGAATGAAGATCAAATGTCAAACATGTAATTGGAGAAGAGAGGACAAAAACAAAGAATAAGCGAGAAACAATGGGGCAGCATAAATGTTTAAAGAGATAACATTTCCCCAATAGTTTAGTAAATTCCTTTCAAACTGACTCTCTCAAACATAACTATAACCTCTGGAAGAAAATACAATCAAACAATAATTTTTTTAAAAACAGCCTTATAAATGGAAAATCCTAATGTTAATTTAGTCATATTTACCAACATTTCCCTTTCAGGTTGCTGCTTTTGTGTATTATTTAGGACATTTTTCTTACATTTAGAATATAAAAATATTTTCATATGCCTCTCAATATTTTATTAATTTGGGGGCATGGCATGAAAGTGGAATCTATTTTTTTCTATATGGATGCCTATTTGTCTCAACTGCATTTATTGAAATTGCGTATTTTGCCAATTGCTCTGTAGTGCCATTTTACTGTAAATGATATGTTTATATTCATGAATCTCTTCAGATTTTCAGTTTGGTTTGATTACTTGTCTGCTTTGTATATTTTTGTATGACTACTACATTGTTTTAAATATTGCATTTATGTTAAATTTATTTTTGTATTTCCATGCACATTATACAAGCAATTCAATACTGGCAATTTTAACCAAGAAAAAAAAAGGGGAGGATTTCGATTTAGAGTGCACTGTATCTAAAGTTCCATATGAAGGAGAATTGTGATCTCTACAACAGTGAGTTATAACTCTGAGTGGGCTAATAAGGGGTAAAAGACAGATGGAATTACTGGGCTAGAAGGACTGTAAATTGTATAAAAAAGGAAGAGATGTTTAAATTTGAGATAACAGATTTGGAATAAGTATCGGTGATGACACATCCGGGATATGGCCATTGGAGTAAACAGATAATGTGAAACTTAGGTAAAAGTAGTTAAAATTCAGGACTATCAAAAAGAAAGGAAGAGAGAGAGAAAATTTGAATGAATTCTGAGTGGATTATATATTAATACTTTCACCAAGTAAAATAGAAAAGAGAAGACCCTGGTTTGGAAACACATGAGCCAATTTCAAAGTCCAGAGAATAGGAGGTTATGATTGGGAGATTTATTGTTTGTGGTTACAAAAAGTCTTAGAAAGTGAATGGAGTTGGGGCGCCTGGGTGGCTCAGTCCTTAAGCATCTGTCTTTGGCTCAGGTCATGATCCCAAGGTCCTGGGATCGAGCCCCGCATCAGGCTCCCTGCTCAGCGGGAAGCCTGCTTCTCCCTCTCCCACTCCCCCTGCTTGTGTTCCCTCTCTCGCTGTGTCTCTCTCTGTCAAATAAATAAATAAAATCTTTAAAAAAAAAAAAAAAGAAAGTGAATGGAGTTAACATCAAAGCAAAATGATGTTTCAGAGAAGGAGGGGAAAGGGGTATTTGGGTATAAGGAGGACAGTGAATATCAGTGATATGTGGAGTGTGAGAAAGAAAGTAACGATTCTTTTAAAACCTGATTTTTTGTTCAGTAAGGCAAAAAGATGAAGGGACTATTTGGGTAAACATTTGAAGAGGTAGAGTATATGTACCATGGAATAAGGGACACAGTGAAAAGGTTTGTTAGAGGGCAGAGAAGTGAAAAAATGGCTCAGAAAACCAAAAAACAGTTGTTAATGAGAGTATGAGACAAGTGTAAACTTTAAACAGAGCAACGAGCAGTTTTATTTAAGTAAGAAAAATGAGTTTATTTGGGAAGAGCAGAGGAATTGCAATCAGGACAAGCAAGCTATGGTGAACCAGAGGCACGTCTGAAGAGACAAAGGAAAGGTTATATTAGGTTTAAGGAGGAAACTGGGGAGGGTTGTTCTAAATAAAAGTTTATTGAAAAAGAACAAGAGTTTGATGTGGAAATTTCTCATTGGTTGCAGGCTGTGGTTAGTGCGTTGTTAAGGTAGGCATGGATCTTCTTCCTTAAAGGCAGGAAATAAATTCGCATGTGAAAAGTGCCCTCCCTTGTTGAAATAATTATCTTCCTTTTGCCTGCTGGTTATGTGGGCTGCAATGAGTGGGATGTATGTGAGAACTTTCCCTTCGGGGCTTCCTGACTCCATTTTAAATGAGATTTCCTTTTTTTTATTTTCAGATAAGAGTGTGAAATTTGGGTTTGAGAACAAGGCTACCAGGAAAGGGAGACATCTTGGGTTGAGTGGGCATGAACTCTCCAGGAATGCCTCAGCTCCTCTAAGGATGTTGTTGTGGCTGGGATTGTTGGTGGTTCTGAGAAGGCTCTACTTTCAGTGAGCAGATCAAACACTAGATAAATTGCCTACCAGAAATAATAGCGATTTAAGCCATTGTGCTTGAATTTGAAACCTGAAGCAATTGTGCTTATATTGAAGTTATAAGCCTTTCAATGTTAAATTTTTAAAGGAAGATTGTTGTGTTTATACATTTTTCTAAAGGTGAAATACTTAAAAAATTTTGCTTCTATTTCTAAAAAATATACTTGAGTATTATGAATATTAAATCAGAAACCTAGATTTCAAGATGAGATTTCATATAAGGTAAAAGGGTATATTCAAACTGTGTATTGCTCATCATAACTGAAGTTTTTTAGAAGTGTTGTTTCAACAAGTGCAGGGCTGTTAATAACTTTTAGTTGGAGTAACAGTTTTGACTACTTACAAAATTGGAGGTGTGGAAGCTCAAAATAAAAATAAAACTAGTGTATTATTGTACAAATTGAAAAATAAAAATAAAAGACCTTAAGGATGAGCTAGAGATAGAAAAGTATATTATGTGATACTTTGACTCAGGCTTTTTTTGAGCAATAGAATAATTAAAAGAAGGTAATCTAAGGGGCACAAAAGATAAAGATGAAAGAAGTTTAGAGGAAAATTTTTAAATGGTAGGAATAGCTGTTGAAATGAGCAGATTTCATAAAAGGAAAAAAAATAAGATAAAAGAATTGCTTATTTATGTAAAGGCTTGTTTTAAATATAGGGAGTCATTAAAATGAATCTGTAAAAGAGGATTATACAGGAGAGGTGATAATTAAAAATAGGCTGTTCATTTTTTCCCTATTAATTCAGATACCAACATTGTCCTCATTTGCAAGTTTATGAATTTCTAGTCATTTAACCTAAGTTCTGCCTAGTTCGATCATCAGTTCTTTTGTCAAAAACTTCTGGTTCACTGGGACTTCAAAGTAAATGTGTATACACACACACGCGAGCACACACCCCACATCATACATGCATGCTAATGAGTTCTAAAATTTTATTAATCAGTTTCAGACCACCATATCAGAGGTATAGAGATAGAACATATGATTAAAATAGGCATTTTTTTAATTTACTTTTTAATGTAAAGGTATAATTCCCTAAATTAAAGAGTTCATCTACAGAGTACCTGTATTATAAGACTTACACAAATTTAACCACACACTTGAAAAGGAGAGAACATGAAAGATGGACAAAAAGGTTGATTTTACATGTGTGAGATGCCAGGTAGTATTTTAACTCAATCAATTTATGTTCTAGATGGATTTTGATCTATATTGGCCTCGATTGCTTTCTTCTTCTAATACCACCCTACTCGGAAGACTCTGGTGTCTAAATATGTCACAAGAGATTCTTAAATGCAAGATAACTGCATCTGGTGCTCAATAAAGAAACAGGGACGTAACAGGGTAATGTTGATCACGTGCTGACTTATTACCTACTCCAGATGTGGGCCCATGGTCCATAACAGAAATCAATCAAATGTTTACTTCCCATCCTTTCTTCTTTTTTTCCTGAAATAAAATGATTTAAATATTTAGGAATGAAATATTATTCAAACAATATCAGCTCACTCTAATATTTTACCATCATGACAACACATGGTGCTTTTTTAATGTATATTCCAACAATTCCAAGGGCCCATTGAGCCTCCAGTCACCACAAAGAAAAAGAGGAAGACCGAAGAGATATGACTCTCATTTTCCTGTCTGCCTGCTTCAACCAGAGAACATCTTCTTTCATCTTTTTTAATATATTTCATTTATGATTTCGTTTTTATAAAGGATATTTCCATATAACAAAATAAAAATGATTGAAAAAGTGGAAAGAGTACCAGACATTTAGTGAGGACTACTTTTCTGAATTCAGCACCAGGTTTCATAAATGCATGGAGTCTCTAACACTATTGATTTTTCAATTTAGAAGTAAATAAGCAAGTGATTTTGTTACTTTTTATATGTAACTTCAAATTTGCCTCTTTGTAAGTAATATGAGAGTAACATTTTCTATATTCTCTTTACTTACTTTTTTCAGCTGTTTACTTAGGTGGATGTTTTATCCACATGTGCATGGAAAACTTCTATACCACCAGAACCTCTGCCCCTATGTTCCTCGCACCATCATAAAGTAGCTACTTATCCTTACCTGCAAGGTCTGTCCTCAGCCTTTATTGCCAGGATCCAGCCTGTACAGCTTTAAAGAATTCAAAGAGCTCCAGATTGATAATTTCATTGTCCTGGGATCTCTGCCTCTTTCCTGGTTTTTGCATTCTTTTACAAATTCATGGAGCCTTTGCCTTTGTCTTTGGAATACAGTCTTAGTAGCTTTTCCCTTACTTCATTGCCTAATCCCTAAATTTGTCATACTGCTGAGTATTCCACTCTTCCTTGAATGAGGATATTAATGATAAGTTTTATTCCTTCAAGTTCACCTTGAAAAGCTGACTAGGTTTTTGCACCACACATATACCTACAGTCAGCTGGCTAGTCAACCTGATACTGACCACATGTCTCCCTAATCTACTCGATGCTGCTGGTGGAGCCTCCAGATTATCTTTCTGCACGCGGGAATCTTTTTCTCTCTGCTTTTTCTGTGATTTTCCTCTTTCCATACCTTTTGTATTTGTGTAGTGCCATTGTTTTAGTCTCGGTGACCCATAGCACCCATCTGAGATCCCAGTATTAATATTTCCCCAAATTTGATGCATTCCAGAAATTCACATGTAGGCTGACTACTCATTGTTAATGATGTGGGAAAGACATTAGGGTTTGGAGCCGAGGGCCAAGAAAATTCTTGAGATGTCTTTAGTAACAAAAGGTGATTTTATGAAGCATGGGGATAGGACCCGTGGCCAGAAAGAGCTGCACGGGGGTCATGAGGAGTGGCCCATTATATACTTTCAAGTTGGGAGGGGGTTAGGGATAGCATAAGTCTCTAAAGAATTTGAAAGCAAGATTTCCGGGACCTTGAGGGGGTTAGCTATTGTTGGGAAAAGGTCATTTATTACCATCTAATAAAACTTTAGTCATGAGACCCTTCAGATGTATATGGGTGGGCCATATGCTTGGGGGGATAATTGCCAACATGTATCTTGGGGGGTTAGAGATAAATGAAGATGCCAAAGGAATTTTTATATGTTAAAGTAGGCTTACAGGATGGGGGGTGGGGGTTAAAATTGCCTTTTGCCCTTAGCAAAGTGTCAACATTGAGGCAGTTGAGTTCCTAGAGGAATGTCAGTCTACCTATTTTAAGGACTTGTCAATGGGCTCTAAGTAGTAAGGAAATTTAATAATTTTTCTTCTGCCTTTGTTTCCCACATCAGTTAAGACTAACTTTATTATTATTGTCACTGCTTGCCAACTGTGGATCCTAATATTTTCTGCTTTCAAGTATACAGAACAAGAGGATTATTCACAGGGGGATTTTAACATTATAATGGAGCTGAGGTAACTGTCTGGCACTTTCTGATTCATTTGTGCTGGTGTTGGGTCCTCAAATATTTCTTTTCTTGTTCTGGCAATATGTTAGTTTCTAAAAGATGAAATTAACAGGCAGAAGCTTCTCGATGTTTCCTGAGTTCAGGAGGTCATTTCTGAGTTGAAGGGTCAATCCTGAGTCCAGGGAGTCAAGGGGTCTCACTGATGACACCCCCACCCTCAATTTAGATGCCAGTTGCAAACCCAGGTTGTCATCTGTGCTTCTACCAACCTATTCTAGATCAGAGGTTCCAGTGACCCCTTCCTCAGTTTCAATTACTTTGATAGACTAGCCCACAGACCTCAGGGAAACACTTATTTGCATTTACCAACTTATTAAAGAATATGAGTACAGATGAACAACCAGGTGAAGTGATACATAAGGTGAGGTCCAGGAGGGTCCAAGTGGAGGAGGTTTTGTCCCTGAGGAGTTGGGAGACATCACTCTCCTGGTGTGGATGTGTTTGCCCACTTGGAACTTCTCTGAACCCCACACTATTGGAATTTTGTGGAGTCTTCTCATATAAGCATGATCAGTTATTAACTCCATTACCAGCCCCTCTCCCTCTCTGGAGAATAGAGTGGTGGAGTTGAAAATCCCAAGCTTCTAGTCATGGTTTGGTCTCTCTGGTGAGCAGCCAGCAACCCATTCAGAGTCACCTCATTAAAACAAAAGATGCTCCTATCACTCTTATGATTTAGGAAATTACAAGGGTTTTAGGAGCTCTGTGCCAGGACTCAGGGGCAGATACCTATATATATTTTCTATTTCTTACACCTCTTAACTGGTCTTCCTGCTTCTGCTCTTGTTTGCACAGTTTCTCACAGCACAAACTCCAGAAAGAACCCATTGTAAGCCAGATTGTGTCCTTCCTCTGTGCAAAACTCTTCAATGTCTTCTCATTTTACTCAAAGGAAAAGTGCAAGATCGCTAATGTGATTCATGATCTGGATCCACACCTCTTTGATCTCATCTCTCCTGGTCCCCACTCTGTAGCACTTCAGCCACACTGTCTTCCACTCTTCCCTAAATCTGCTAGTCATTCTCTTCAGTAAGTCCCTTGAGTGGGAAAAGGTTAGCATATTTTCACATTGCTTTAAGAACGTGCATCATATGAGATAATTGCATGACTAAGTTGACTCATTTTTCTACACATGATTCATCCACTTTCAGTGTTATGTGAGAAAACTAAAAATTGGGGCGCCTGGGTGGCTCAGTTGGTTAAGCGATTGCCTTCGGCTCAGGTCATGATCCTGGAGTCCCAGGATCGAGTCCCGCATCGGGCTCCCTGCTCGGCAGGGAGTCTGCTTCTCCCTCTGACTCTCCCCCTCTCATGCTCTCTCTCTCTCTCTCTCTCTCATTCTCGCTCTCAAATAAATAAATAAAATCTTAAAAAATAAATAAAATAAAATAAAATTAAAAAAGAAAAGAAAACTAAAAATTATTCCTATTTAAAGCCACACCATATGAACTTTTGACCTTCAGTTTCCTCCTATCAGCTGACAGGTATTTCAAGTATTAAAAATAATTTTAAAATATGCATTCACAAAGCATAATTAAAGTGGTAAATCTGTTACTGAAGGACAAAGTCACAAACTCTGTTTCATAGAAATTATTTTTATATTACCTGCTGTCAGAGTCATTCCAGTCACTATTTTCAATTGAAGTAAGATGAGAATGAATTACACACACAAATACTTAAATGGTCCATTTTATTCTTTTCATATGGATAAAATTAGTATTAGATAGATTGTGGTGACTATTTAGTAACTGATTTTGTTAAAATTCATAGATAAGACATTAATTTTCCATCTTCTATGTTATTCAGTTAAGAAGTAAATGAACATGCAGAGGGCACAAGCTTTGTGGGAAATCTTTTTAATTCTTTTGAGAAAATGGTGATTCTCTTCCATTATAAATGAAGAGAATTACTTTTGTCAAAATGAAAAATCCTTTGCCTGTTTTCTATATCACTACATATATAGAATTATCCACTTACAAAATAACAGGAAATTTATCTCATCAGAAGATTATTATAGAGTAATAATTTTGCTTAAAAGTGTTCATATGTTATTATGAATTGCTTTCAATAAGGTTTTTTAAATATATTTAGAAACTCATATTAAGATGTAAGATTATTGTTTTATGAAATACTTCTCCTCCTAAAATTTCTGTTCTACTGCTCCACAGAGATAATGAATAGTTTCAGAGGACAGAGGAAAAATTTTATAATGCAGTGTTATCTAAGTGCCCAAGAAATAATGTATTCCAACTAGTGATGAAAACATTTTTTCTGTGGCATTTTTGCTCCTCTTGTGACATTTTGTTCCTCTTGTGACACATCATATGCTACCTTGAATTAAAGATCTAGAACTGATTGTTTTCACATAATAACCTCTCCACATTATAAGTCAATGTTTGATAGTGATAGAATATTCAACTATATAAATATGTCCTTATTTATTTAAAACCATTTCTCGGGCGCCTGGGTGGCTCAGTTGGTTAAGCGACTGCCTTCGGCTCAGGTCATGATCCTGGAGTCCCTGGATCAAGTCCCGCATCAGGCTCCCTGCTCGGCAGGGAGTCTGCTTCTCCCTCTGGCCCTAACCCCTCTCATGTGTGCTCTCTCATCCTCGCTCTCAAATAAATAAATAAAATCTTTAAAAAAAAAAAAATAAAACCATTTCTCAGTTGATGAACAATTAGGTTGCTACGTATATTTTTGTTATATAGATAATTCTGCACTGAGTATTTATTTATATATAAACTTTCACAATATTGTGTAGTTACAGTTTTAGAATCAGTATTACAAATCAGGGATGACACAGATATGACTAAATCACCTTCCAAAAGGATATTACTATTTATATTCTCATGAGCAGTGAATGGTATGAGTCCAGTTCTCTAGTACTTTATCCAGGTTTTATTTTTTTATGGATTATTCTTAGTGTATATATCTTCTTACCTTTTTCTTTGTTAAGTTGTTCATCTTTTGTTAATTATCCCTTAAGAATTAATTATTAATATTCAAAAATGTCTTATTATATATGTGAACACTTTTATTTATTTGTTGCAAACATTTAATTCTGGTCAGTCACTGTTTTAAAAATGTGTTCATGGTGTCTTGTATCTTATATTTTTATGATGTGTTATGCCTTATAGATATTGTATTAATTTATCCAATTCTGTGTAATATATTGCCTCAAAACTTAGTGGCTTAAAACCAAAAACAAAAAATGTAATTTTCTCTCAGTTTCTCTGAGTCAAGACTCTGGACACAGCTCAGTTGGTCCACTGACAAAGGGTCTCATACAAGGCTAAAATCAAGGTGGTGGCTAAGTCCACAGTTTTATCATCAGGAAAAACTCAGAGAGGACCCACTTCTTTTTTTTTTTTAAGATTTTATTTATTTATTTGACAGAGAGAGATAGCGAGAGAGGGAACACAAGCAGGGGGAGTGGGAGAGGGAGAAGCAGGCTTCCCACTGAGCAGGGGACACTTAATGACTGAGCCACCCAGGTGCCCCAACAGGACCCACTTCTAAGCTCTTTTGCAAGTTGTTAGCAAGATTCAGTTCTTCCCCCAGTGTTGGATGGAGGGCCACAATTTTCCACTGTCTGCTGACTAGAGACCATCTATGACTTGTGGTTCCATGCCATGTATCTCTTTCCATGGGGCACCTCACTTGGCAGCTGATGGCTTCCATTTGAGTGTGCAAGTGAGAAAGCAAGAGTTGGTGAGCAAGGTGGAAGCCAGTCTTTTTGTAACCTAATCTCAAAGGTGATATTACATCATTTTTACTATATTCTTTTCCTTTGAAGCAAGTCGATAGGGCCCGCTCACACTACTAGAGAGGAGATTATACAAGTGAATGAATATGGGGAGACAGGGATCTCTTTGAGAGGCATCCGGAGCTGAGTACCATAAATGTCAAAATTTTATTTATGCAAGTTTGTCTGAATTTCCCTTTATTGCTTATAGCTTGACAGAAAAATATTTATAGCTTATTTATAATTCCTTTACTGTGGCAAGAATAGTGTTTGGAATGTAATAAAGACTTATTAAATATTTCCTGAATAAATGCACCAATAAATAGACTGAAAAGATAGCCACAATTCCCACTCCTTCCTATGTCCATGGCAGTTGCAATGTGATTTCATAGATCCTTCCATCAAGAGGTGGGTACTATGCCTTCACACCCAGAATCTGAGTTAGTTTCATTATTTGCTTTTGGAAACAGAATGTGGCTTCAGTGACAGTGTGCTAGCTCTGAGTTAGGAGATGAAGTGGCTTTTTATGACTCTCTCTCTCTTTGAACTCTATTGCTACCATGTGACCAAGCCTGAGCCAACATCCTGGAAAACTAAAAATCATGTGGATAAGACACAAACTGTCTAATTTTAGGAATCTACCGCCAAGCAGAGCAGCAGCCACCTGATTATCAGAAAGTGGTTGCAAACACAAAAACTGTGCCCAGCCAACAACATAAGGACCACCAGCTAAACCTGACCCAAATTGTTGAACCATAGAATTGTGAGCCAAATAAATGTTATTTTGAGGTGGTTTATTAAATGGCAAAATCTAAATAATATACTCACATGAATACTTTTTATTTATTTATTTTCTATTATTTGGCAAATTTCACTAGGGAAACCATCATCAGGTCCTAGACTTTTGGTTGTTGGGAGGTTTTTGATTATTGAATCTCTCTGCAAATAATCAGTCTGCTCAGATTTTCTATTTCATCATGATTTAATCTTGGTAGGTTGTATGTTTCTAGGAATTTATCCATATCTTCTAGGTTGTCCAATTTGTTAGCATATAATTGTTCATAGTAGTCTTTCATGATTATTAAATTTTTATTTGAATTTATTCTCCTTTGGGCAACTTGTAATAGAATATTCACCTATGAGATAAGTTTGCATTTTCTTCCATTTCTTTCCCTTTTTTTGTCCATTTCTACTTTTAGTTTGAATTTCTGATTAGTTTTTCATATCTCCAATGCTTTTTGACTATATATTAATTTTTAGAGCATTAAAATATTTTTATTTCATGGAACTTGTATTTTTTATGTACTTTATAGGATCAATTTCTTTCAGTTGATACATACACAACTTTGTTTCATGATTTTTGGTATTAGTTTACTAAGGATGTTAGGAGTTTTATTTAGATTTTATGATATTGGGGTATTTTATATGATTTTTTTGTTCAAACTTGCTCAAATGTATCCCTTTTACACACAATTATTTTGCAGCTTCAGCATTCTGTGTTCAAATAATATTTATGGTGTGATGTTCCATAGGTGTGAGGTTATTTTTTATCATTTAAGGAGGGAATTTGGGGAGGTATTTACTATGATACCAATATTGTCTACAACTACTCAGATTCCTACTCCAAATATTTCACATTTATTTTTGACATTTTTATCTTTCTTGGTTATTCTTGTAATCAACATTCTTAAATTTTAAAAAGTTAAGTTTCTTTTTGTTTATGATTTAAGGATATTCTTTAAATCCTTCATAACTTAAGAAACAATGGGACATAGCTGTAAACTGCTACAGCTTCAGGAAACATCAACTATTTCACTATCTATAAATGTCTAAAAGTTTAGTAGTTGTTTCTGGAGGCATTTTGTTAAGGGTTTAGAAGGTAAATGGATATTGCTGTCTTTACTGCAAATGAAAGCAAATTATTTCTCTTAAAAATACAAAAACAATAATAAAATCAAGTTCACATATGAAAAATTGCAAATCATCAGTCTGGGAATAACAATGTGAAATCTCTCATAATCTGATTCCCAGACTAAACTACCACCAAATAATATGTGTATACAATTCAACAACTCATAATGTCAAAACCCTTCAAATACAAATGTACTTTCACATATTTTACCTAAAATCCCACTGTATAAAGGCAGTTAAGGATACACAGTAGAATGGGGAGGGGAGGGGGTATTCTCCAAATCTACATGTAAACCGAAAAATATTTAGCATATGTAATACCTTGTGCCAGATGAGGGTAAAATAAATGCAGCAGGTGGTATTTTACTCCCTTTAAAAACAAAGCCCTTCACGTTCTACATGGAGCACTGGGTGTTATACGTAAACAATGAATCATAGAACACTACATCAAAAACTAATGATGTAATGTATGGTGATTAACATAACATAATAATAAAAAAATAAAAATAAATACACACACACACACACACAAAGCCCTTAATTTGTTGAAATAAGCCTTGAACCCATGAGGAGATAATTTTAAAAATATAACAATTTAAAATGTGTAGATTGATGTGTAGATTAATCTGATATTAAACCTTGGATCTCTGACTTATCTTTTATTCTCAGAAATATGGCCCATTTGGGCACACTGATGATATTTCTCAACACATTTGCTTATCAGATGATGGGGCCAATAATCACAATCTAAGATCAAAGAAATGCAAGTGAGTCCAACTGGGGAGACTTAAAGGATGGGTATTATTCAAATTGGATCATGAAAAATAGGTTGGAGTTAGAGAAAAAAAGAACAGGAGGAACACACCTGGTATGAGAAATAATGTGACAATGGTAGAGAGCACTAGGTTGCCATCAGAATTATTCTTCTCCTTCTCTATAGGACAGAACTATGGCTGGCCATACAGACAACCATATTGAAAGTACACTTCAAATCTTTCTTTCAGGTAGATACAGCCATATTACTAAATTCTTGTCAATGAAATATAAACAGAACTGCAATAAGTCACTATCAGCATTAACCCACCACTGGGTGGGCTCTTCTATATTCTTTTCTCTTCCAGTAACTTAGATGTTAACACTGATGTGAACATGAAGATGAAAACCAAAACCTTAGAAAATGGTAGAGAAACAGATAGAAGGACCTGCATCACTGAGTGACTATGCAGAATAAAGATACTCAGCTTATTCAGACTACTTACTTTAAGGCTAGTACATGAAAGAACTGATTTCTAGCGTCTTTAATCCATTGTGTTGTAGGGATCTCATTTTTACAATGCTTCAAACTCTTAACTATGTTAACTGATCTTGAATAATATAGTGAACACAAGTACAAAAGGGAGGAAGCACCATAAAACATTATGTGCTAGGATTGGATTAGTTGATTATAATCTAAAAAAAAAAAAAAAAGAATGTGACTGAGGGAAATGTAGATAAATGAGGTCTATCATCTCTTCTGAGAAGGGTCTTCACAAAAGAGAGATGTGCAAGTTGACTTTTCTAATCGTAGAAAGGCTATTTAGGAGCAGTGGATTAAGATGACATACAGATTGCAAAATGTGGAGTCTCTTAAGACAAGGCTGAGGAGTCTAGAATTTGCCCCTTCAGACTTTGGCTCATAAACCTGCAGGCATAACTGAAGGAGGTAGGGTGTAATTAGCAAATTAGAAACATAGAATTCCCCTTCATTTCCATAAATTAACAAATTTTGACACATACGTTTGAACAATATCATTATCAGTCTGTTTTTCTTTGTTTTCTCTCTTTGGATATAGAAGTAATTACAGGAAACATTGCACTTTATTCCTAACTTTTTTTGAAGGAAAATAATGCAAATGTTACTATGAGTAACAATGGACAGGCAATCTTCTTGTTGAGGGGATAATAGCAGAGTACATGCTCCATCCAGTGTGGGTAGTTTTCTATGAATGCTAGCTGACTCTTGCCATATAGGAACCCAGGCTCAAATTTCTCTATCTGCTGTCATTGTTTGTTTGTTTTTTTTTTCAAGTTAAGCCAGGAATCTGGGCTTTCAAACATAAAATTTCCTTGTCTTAAATGTTGGTAGAAAATTGTAGCTTATAATGCTGGGCTAACCTTTACTGTGACAACCAAACTGACCATGTTTGTAGGCCACATTTGATCAATAGTCTACCAGCCTATGCTCTTCTGAGAACATTCCAGTGAGGGAGAAAGAGTGAAAACATAATCTTAAAAAGAGCAACCCAATTGATGAGCAGATGATTTGAAATAAGCAAATATTATTTATGGTGAGAGAAAAGAGAGGAAATAATATTTCTTGTGCTCAAAATAGTTATTATATAAAATGCTTCACACAATTTATTTCATTATGCTCACAAAAATCCCGTAGTTCAATATTTTCTTTTCTTTTCTATGGTAAGTAAACTGAACCTTAAGGAAGTAAAATAATATACTGTTTTGGGTTGAGTAACCCAAGAAGCAGAAGCCGGATAAATATATTTGAGCGCAGATAGTTTCTTTGGAAAGTAAACTCATGAAGCACTGGTAGGGAAGTGAGACAGAGGAGAAAAGGAAAAGAAGTCACTATTACTTGGGTAGAGTATAATACGCCTCAGAATTGGTATACCTTGCCCCTATCCTCCCAAGGGACAAGGAAGCTGGGTTATGTACCCACTACACCTGCCTGTCATTTGTGGAGGACAGCTTCCAAGAACATTAATTGTCTGCCACCTCTGACGTGTCTCATGTTTTTGCTGGAGAACATCCCTGTGGCCAGAGGTAGCCCTCAGGCAGAGTGTTGCAAGTACTTCAGAGTAAAGCTGCTGGCATGTATGGATACCCTGAATGCTGAGGGGTTATGGAGTCCTAACCATATCTTCCACACTTGACCAAATTTGCTGAAGTATTTAATCTAGGGATGGGAGCAGAAACTGAAGGATGAGCAAGTGAAGAGGATAAAGAAGAAATATTCAGATAGTAGGTAAAAACTAGAACAATATGGCATTATAGAATTCGAGTGTGGTTGGAATGAGAGATTTATAAAAATTAATAAAATCAAATAATCTATTAGTGCATAAAATGCATTATATTGTCTTTGGGAAATTCTCCAAAGTTTAAATATTCCAGACCCACATTGAAATATGAAATATGAACCAAACGATAATTTTTGTCTTCAGAGAACTTGAAATTCATGAAAGCATGGTCAATAGAAGACAGTATAGATTGTTATACTCTTAACAATCTAGAGATGGATTTTAAACTTTCTAAGGTAATATTATTTTCTTCAATAGGGTATCAGATCTATTTTCATTTGAAGCTTTCAGATACTTATGTAAGCTCACATTCTATCCAAATTGACCTGGCCTATCTATTACTTTGTTGTGATGCACACATTTACAAGTTTTATTTCACATCCCTTTTCACTATTCAAATCTCTTTAGGTAATATTCCTTCATTAAGTCCACATTTTGGCTGACTACTCCTGAATTTTTTTTTTCTGCAAAATGTTTCTGGAACTTTTGTTCAGTTTTATTTTATTTTATTTTATTTTATTTTATTTTATTTTATTTTACTTTATTTTATTTTACTTTATTTTATTATATGTTAAGGATTCCAGTTGAGAGGAGTAGAGATCATATAGCTAGATCTGTATTGATTCTATGATACTCACCATAACAATCAAATATAAATAAAACTAATTTCCAGGTCAACTTCAGAAACACCAGAACTAATATAGGTTTTGAAACAGGGTCTGGTTGTACATTGCTAACTAGCACAGGAGGGAATAAATCTTGTCAAGCAACAAAACAACTTGCTTTTTATACACTCCCTGGAGGGAAAAGGTGATATTGACATGGAACACATACAAGGCCACAATATGGAAAATAGGTTTAGTAAATCCATACCAAACTCAGAATGATAACTGAGATTTGCATTGTCTCCCTGTTACTTTGCCCACGCTTTTCTACTTAAAAGTTAGGTAATGTAGGGCGCCTGGGTGGCTCAGTTGGTTAAGCGACTGCCTTCCGCTCAGGTCATGATCCTGGAGTCCCGGGATCGAGTCCCGCATCGGGCTCCCTGCTCGGCGGGGAGTCTGCTTCTCCCTCTGACCTTCCTCCCTCTCATGCTCTCTGTCTCTCATTCGCTCTCTCTCAAATAAATAAATAAAATCTTTAAAAAAAAAAAAAAGTTAGGTAATGTAGTACTTTTTGTCAACTAGCTGATTTTTTTAGTTTCTGGAGTTTAAAATTCTGTGTCCTTAAGAGCATCTTTCAATCAAAAAGCATAAAACGTTGTCCCAAGTCTTGGTTACATGACCCGTGAAAAAAGTAAAGAGCACTAGATCTGTCAGAGAGAGAGCTGTTGTTTAGTAGCACATACCGGAGTTTCACTTTCGAAAAGAAAGATGTATTTATATGTGGAGCTAGATTTCCCAGAGAAGCAGTTTACACCATGCTCTGCAAAGTATTTATCTGGCAGTCAATAAATGACAGTGATGATGGTGATCTGTTAGACTTACAAGAGCACCTGGAGGAACTATCACGTCTGACTGATAAGCTGAGAAAAAACAGTGAGAAATAGAATTGGGACCATGAGAGCTCCACTTGATAAATAGCCCACAGCTCGTAGTCCCTGAGAAAAGACTGAAGTTACTTTGGGGGATTAATTAATTGGAGATGGCAAATAATTCTGGAATTCCTAAATTCTTACCACCCTGCTAATAGATACTGTCTAATGAACACTTCACATTTTGCTTCTCAAATTATTTTCCATCAAGAAATAGTAGGGGGAAAAAAATCTATCAAAGGCCAACTCATTTTAACATAAAATGTTACCAACATAAAATGACCAAAACCACTATGCGTTAAGATTTTACGTAATAAGATGTTTTAGTAGTGATTATGGTGAATGGAAAATAAAAACACAAAACTAAAAACTAAGATTTCTGGAAGAATGGAAAGGGATATTAAACTAAGATTAATGGTTGACAATCTTTACATAACAGGATGGAAAGTGTGACCCATTGTTTTATCTTATGGTTTGCTCTAAGGGATACCCATAGATACACCACCCTCTCTGGTGTGAGGCCTCAGCAGTCTGCAACTCTGTGCTGCATTAGATTCAGCAGGCTCAATGAAAAGAAAGAGGGAAATTCTCACAAGCCAAATCATACAGAACTTCACCAGGGAAAAAAGTGTGAAACAAATTCAGGATAAGGCAAAGAGCTCAGGGAAGAGAGTTGAGAAAAGTTTCATCTATAAATAAAAGCAGCGGTACAATGTTGCCCCAATTTATATTTGAAGACACTATTCTTTGATGATTGCCCATAGAGCAGTGCCAAGGTTTGACTCCTAATAGAGTTACAGAGCCTTCTTTTGCACTTGTTCTATTCTCTGTGTAATTCTGAATTTCAAGCTGCTGGATAACCTAGAGGAGTTTATTGCCATGACGACAGTGAGGCGTGATTGTTAAAATAGATCAGAATGTTTATTTTTCTAAGTATTCGTTTTAAACACTTGTTTACAGCTTCTTTTTATTTTCAATTTGTTCATACAGTACCATTTTGGCTGTCCACTTCCCTTTGTTTTTACCACTTACACCAAAGAAGAGATTTAGCTGTTATAACTAAAATTGCCACACTCAAAATGGATGCTGTAAGTACTACCCTTGACGTTAGCCACCTTTATTGCTGTAAGACTCTCATCTCGGTTTAGATTAATGTTGACCATAGATTTAACAAGGTAATAAAAAATTATTATCCCAACAACTATATCAAGTCAAGGAGAGATATGCATCATGAAACACATTAACTATTTTTAACTTTTTATTTACATTGAACTGCATTAATTATGCAAATGTAGACCTCAGTAGCAAGACAATAGCAGTAGGAAAATATAAAATAGGTTGGAAAACACTGCCTCAAGGTAGCCTCCCCTTAATTCTCCATGTTTTCCGGGCCTTAGAAATCTGAGTGTAAGAAGTGTAAGTGTTCTACCTAGGTTATTTATAACTTGAGAAATGTATTTTATTAATGACCATTACTGATAATGCTAACAGAATGTATTTAGAATGGCATATTTTCTATATCTATTCATAAGTAGTTTTTAGATCACATAGTACTATAACGAGTCTGTGACATAGATAGAAAATGTGGAGCTACATCTGTATTACAGATAAAACTGACTAGTGCTAGATCTTATGTTAATATACGGCAAATTCAGGATTGGAATCTTGCCGATTGCTTTGCTTTCTACAACAACAGAGTCAAGCAACACACTTGGTTTAAGCTAATCGGTAAAAATCATTTTACACTCCATTCAGGACCTGGCACGACAGGCACTGAAATATTAGATAAATGGATGTTTAATAATGAAGGACTGTCATCTCTTCGACTATACCTTTTCAGCAAAATATTTTCAAAATGGTTAAGCTTGATTCCTTATTTTGTTTTGTTTTGTTTATTATCATATTTGAGTAATCTCCACAGAGGCTAAAGCCCTATCTCCAGCTTCTAGTGTAACATCTGTCACATAGTAAAAAGTCAATGTAGATTTTTTGAATGAATGGATGGTTGGATGGCTGTCTGATTGCCTACTCGGCTGGATGACTGCATTTTTTAATTTATACCTTGGGATCTTGTTATTTGAAGTTATTATTGGATTGTCTAAAATGAACTATGAAAACTAAGGAATTCTTCACTTCATCTACAGCAGTGATAATTGTGATGGTTAAATTATTCATTTCTTGATTTCACTTCTCATATAATGATTCAATGTGTCTAGGTTGGGATCCAAAAATCTGCATTTTAACACACTCAAATTTATACTAATGCAGTTTGTGGATTATGTTTTGAGAATACTTTTTCATGGTATATAGGTCTGATTAGAAAAGACCCTGTTAAAAATTCTTGAGCAAATCTAGGATAAAATTGTCCGACTTTAGATTACATACATCTCAAAGTACTAAACTGATCTCTGAATTCCTGACAGAAGTCTCACAAAGCAGTAAGTATTGTTATGAACATTAACCATAAAAATAAGAAATCTGCATTGAGCATTTGACATGTGCTTTAGAGTGTAAGGTATAGTTCTTGATTCAGATAGCTGGGTTAAAATCTTGGTTCTCTCCTTTAGTAGTTGTATCTCCCTGGTCCCATTGTCTAACTTCTTTCTTCTTTAGTTGTTTTATTTGTACAATGTAGAAAAAATAAAAAATAACAACATTTCCTGTTTTCAAGGAAAAAATTAAAATAAAATTTAAAAATTAAATTAAATATAAGTATATTTCTTATTTTGGAAAGAAAACTTAAAGCAAGTGAACACTAAGGTATTATGGGTATTAATATAAGGTATTAAAGGTTGATATTGACTCACAGATAAGCTAAGGCAATTTCCAAAGATAACTAGAATTTTTCATGAATTTTACACCTATGTTCTATCAGACCTGCAAAAATGGGTTTTCTCTACTAAATACTCTGAAGAAATTTATTTAAGACTTAAAAAAACATAGGCAAAGCTACACATAGAGATAGCAATACAATAATATTTATGAGAGTTTCATCCTTTTTATCACATATCTCACGAAAAAAGAAGAGGAGAAATGGGAAAGGAATAAAATCCTGGAATGTGAAATTTGGAAAAAAGGTCAGAATTTCTCTAGTCCACTGATGCCATTTTACAGACAAGTAATTAATCAATGAATATACATCTAACTATATTATAATAGCACCAGATGCATGGATCTCTACCACTATAATTCATGTTCATTGCAATGGATATGCTAGCCTTTTATATAATTGAAGCAAAAAATTCCAGGTTTCAACCAAAGATATCATCACATTTTTTTATACATGAAGAATATAGAATGTCCTATGTATTGACATAATGTCTTTAACAAAGTGTTTGTTTAATTAATATGTATTATATATGAATTGTATATAAATATATATGATTATATAATCAACAGAAATATAAAACCACATTTTTACATATATATACACACACATATATATGTGTACACACACAATTATATGTACACACACATTATACAGTAATACTCAAACAAGGCTGTTAATATTCTTTGACTGAAACAAACACAAAAGCTATCTTAACCAATCATTAACCGAATAATACTAACACAAAGATTAAGTCTCTTTGCCACTTTTCAACATTAGTTGTTTTTTTTTCCAAATTTACTAAAGACTAATTCTAAAGTTTAAAAGGAAAAGCAAAAGAACCATAATAGCTAACACAATATTAATGGAGAAAAAACAAAATCAGGAGACTGACATAACAGAGCTTCAAGGCTTACTATAAAGTGGTAGTCATCAAGAAAGGGCAGTATTAGCAAAAGAATAGACAACCAAAGGAACAAAATAGAGAGTCCAGAAATACACCCAGATAAATATAGATAGCTAATCTTTGACAAAGGAGAAAGGAGAGTCTTTTCAAGAAATGGTGCCGGAACAACTGGATATCCACATGCAAAAAAACAAAAAACAAACAAAAAACTTAAAACTTTTACAAAATGAACTCTCAAAATGTACTAGAGGTGTAAATGTAAAATGCACAACGATGAGTCTCCTAGAGGATAACATAAAATATAGGTGATTTGGGGTTTAGTGGCAACTTTTTAGATTTAGTACCAAAGCACTATTAAAGAAAGAAAAATTGATTCATTAATATTAATTCATTAATTCTCATTAATATTAAAAACTACTACTGTGCAAAAGATATTATTTAGAGAATGAAAAGACAAGCCACAGATTTGGAGAAAATATTTGCAAATACATATCTGTTACAGGACTGGAATCTAAAATATGCAAACAGTACTTAAAACTCAAAAACAATGAAACAAACAACCTGATTAAAAAGTGGGCAAAAGATACCTCACCAAAGAAGATACACAGGTGGAAAAAAATGCTAATCATCACATCATTAGGGTACAAAATAACAATGAGATACCACTACAAACTTATTTAGAATGTCTAAAATCCAATACCGCATACTGGTGAGGATATGGGTGGGAATACAAAATGCTACAGCCACTTTGGAAGATAGTTTGGTAGTTTCTTACAAAGCTAAACATATATTTACCATATGATGCAGCAGTCACACTCCTTGGTATTTACCCAAGTGAATTTAAAAGATGTCCACAAGAATCCTGCACATGAGTGTTTATAGAAGCTTTATTCATAATTGCAAAACTTGTAAGCAACCAAGATGTCCATCAAGAGGTGAATTAGTAAACAAATGGGGTACATTCATTTAATGAAAAATTATTCAGCACTAAAAAGAAATGAATTATCAAGACATTAAAAGGTGGAACCTTAAATGCATATTGCTAAATGAAAGAATTCCATCTGAAAAGGCTGCACATTGTGATTTGAACTATTGACATTCTGGAAAAGGCAAAACTATGGAGACTGTAAAAAAGATCAGTGATTGCTAATAGTTCAAGGGAAAGAAGAAGCAAAGGGGGTTTTTTAGACAGAAATCGTTCTGCATGGTACTCAAATTGGTGGACACATTACACTATATATTTGCCCAAACTCTTAGAATGTACAACACACAGTGAACTCTAATGAAAACTCTGGACACTAGTTAATAATAATGTATCAATATTGGCTTCTCTATTGTAACAAATGTTTCACACAAAAGCAAGATGTTAATAATAGAGGAAACTGGGGGGTTTGGAGTGATGTGGGGGTATTTATGAAGTCTCTGTACTTTTCACTCAGTTGTTCTGTAAACTTAAAGTGCTCTAGAAATAGTTTATTAACTAAGGAAACAAAAAAATTAGCAATATTACACATTTTAATTATTTTAAAGAAAAAACAATTTTAATTATAAATTAGTTACTAAACTTCTTTATTATCATTAAAATTTAAACAAAAAATTAATACTATGAAAACCTTTTTAGATCACAAAAATTGTTCCCCAAACCTCTTAAAAACCATAGTTAATAAAGTATTTTGGAAGAATTTGGAAACACACACATGAGCTAAGTATGATAACATTAAAGAGTTACATAACTGGGGAATTTTTTCAAATTTATTTATTTATTTTTTTTTATTATGTTATGTTAGTCACCATACAGTACATCATTAGCTTTTGATGTAGTGTTCCATAAACTTTATTTAAACAGAAATGATTAAATACGTTCTGAAAATTAGAATAGTTTGAAAGGATTAGTATATTTTTAAAAAAAATTTTGAGTATAGTTGACACACAGTGCTACATTAGTTCCAGGTGTCCAACACAATGATTCAACATCTTTATATCTTATGCTGTGCTCACCACCAGTGTAGTTACCTTCTGTCACCATACAACACTATTACAATATCATTGACTATATCCCCTATGCTGTGCCTTTTATTCCTGTGACTTATTCATTCCATAACTGGAAGCCTGTATCTCCCACTCCCCCTTACTCATTTTGTCCATCTCCCCACCCACCTCCCCTCTGACAAACATCAGTTCGTTCTCTGTTTTTATAGATCTGATTCTGCTTTTTGTTTGTTTTGTAGATTCCACGCATGAGTGAAATCATATAGTATTTGTCTTTCTCAGTCTCATGTATTTTACTTAGCATAATATTCTCTAGGTCCGTCCATATTGTTAGAAATGGCAAGATCTCATCATTTTTATGGCTGCATAATATTCCATTGTGTGTGTGCGTGCATGTGTGTGTGTATAACATCTCCATTATCCATTCATGGACACTTAGGTTACTTAGGTTGCTTCTATGTCTTGGTTATTGTAAAAAAAAAAAATGCTGCAAAAAACATAAGGGTACATGTATCTTTCTGAATTAGTGTTTTGTGTTCTTTGGATGAATACTTAGTAGTGGCATTATTAGGTCATACAGTATTTCTATTTTTAATTTTTTGAGGAATCTCCATACTGTTTCACAATGTCTGCAACAGTTTGCATTTCCACCAACAGTGCACAATGCTTCCTTCTTCTCCACATCCTCCCCAACACTTGTTATTTCTTGTCTTTTTTACTTTAGCCATTCTGACAGGTATAAGGTGATATATCATTGTGGTTTTGACTGGCATTTCCCTGACAATTAATGATGTTGAGCATCTTTTCATGTGTCTATGGGCCATCTGTGTGTCTTTTTTGGAAAAATATCTATTCAGGGATTAGTATAATTCATCATGCATAATCAGTGTTAGAAACTGAAAACCCACCATGCCTCCAAAGACCTAACTAAAATGAGATATTTTCATTGTGTTCTTTTCCTCAACTGAAAAATATTTTAATAAACAGCACATATTTAGAGAATGACTACTTTTAGTTAAGTTTAATTAATTAATTAATAAAAAATAAGTTTTGAAATCCAAGATGTTAATTTTCCCTAGTTTCCTTCTTTGAATTCTGGATGTAGCCAGGTTCCACCTTCAATATTGTGATGGTTTGAATGTTTGTTGACCAGAGGATTGCTGCAACATGGTTTTATTTCTTTATAGACCAATATGTAGTACAATTATATTGCCTTTGGGTTGGAAATAAACAATGTATGTCTAGTTCATTGCTTTTACTATTTGAAAATATAGCTCGATTGCCTTCAAACTCGTTAATTCTCTCTGCCTCTTCAAATGAAATGGCGTCTCATATAACACCTGAACAAGAGTGAATTATTTTACTTCAGAAGATGAGGAAAAATAGTTATGCCCTATTGAACTTTTAATATAAACCAACTGCTCCTTGAAATGCTTAATGATTACAGAAAAGACCTATAGGAAGATTCCAGACTCGATCTCTTAGAAGAATAAATAAAACAGACAGGTAATTAAAAGCAAATTCAGTTCTTGGTTTCACTGCTCAGTGTATATGCTCACTAAGCGTTAGCAGATCAGGAGTAGGACTGCAGAATACTAAGCTGGAGAGAGCCTCTGCCTGGTAGAAGACATCTTTACTATTTTTCACTGAAAATCTCAGCTATCAAAAATCTTCAACCTTTACCAACAATCCAGTACAAAGCAGATGTACTCACCAAATAAATTTTATGATAGAAATGAATTAAAATGATATGAAATTTGTGTGAGAGTGTGTGTGTGTGTTAAATTGCTTCTTATTTAGAAGAAGTAAGCTTCATATATATGTATATGAACATGTCAAATTTCCTGAGGGCAAATATTTGAAGATTAGCTCTCTTTTCTCTTATTATTTCCACAAATATTTAATAATTCTCAGTGCCTAACCACGTTTCAGATATACTATCTATAGAACCAGTTGAACCTCCAAACTTTTCTTTTTCCTTTTAATATACTGTTTATAATCCTGTTCTGCTCAAAGGCACACCTCTTGTCTTTGTTTCACCCACGATAAACATCTCTAGGGGTACAATGAAAGGAATTTTGACTTTAATTTTCATTTGATTGAATCAGATGATTTTGGAAATGCTTCCTATGGTTTTGTAGTTTCTTTATTGCCCGATTCAATTAGTACCACTTACATACTAGTCTAATTTAATGCCCATTTCCCACCCACAACACTGAAAGTTGTGCTGTGTGTAATTTTGACACGCAAACCTATTTGCTGTGACTAGAATCTCTTACATGGCATCAGTGGGATCGTACTGAGTGCACTGTGGTTAATTGGCATTCAGAGCACAAAGTACTTATGCTACAGCCATTGCTTTTCAAACTTCTCTAGTATCAGAACTCTGGATGACTTATTGCCTGATATTTGCCTCATTTCTTAGTTTTATTTAGTCTTATATTGGTAGGATCAATTGGTAACAAGGAGAATTACTGGGTTGGTTTTCCAAAAAAGCTATTTAAGGAAAGATGATTTTCTGAAAATCATCATCTTTCTGAAATCTTATTTCAGAAAGTTTTATTTCTGTTTTTGTTGGAAACATAGAGATGATGACTGAAGCCACACAGGAAAACACATTGGACATAAGGTGAGCCTGACAGGACGATGCAGTTAAAATGATGCTTGTGAGAGAGGAAATTGGGATGTTGATGCCACAGACCTTCTACAACAGTTATGATGGACTCCCTACTTCGGAATTCCTTTACATGAGACAACAACCTCTATCTTTCAGTGTTATTTAAATAATTTATTCTAGGAGACAAATATAACTCCCAATGCATGCAACTGTTTTGTGCTCCTCTTAGCCTATTGAGTGTAATCCTACTGGCTAGAAATGCCTGAAAGCATTCACCTGGCTTGCAGTGAGCTTCCCACAGACATGTCCTCTTTCCAAACCAGTGTTAAAACTGAACCCATCCTTGTGGTTCTTCCTATGCTTGCAAGATGCCCTTCAGCAACGACCATCAGGAAACTTTGAAAAAATAAATGTTTATTACTTACAAGACCTGCAAATGACATAATACCCCTGGGGCCCTCTGGTAGAGAAAGAGGAGAAAGAGAGAGAGAAAGCTCATGCACTGGGGATTCTGCTTTTATTGGGGTCAAGAGTGGGAGCCTCAGGTTTCACAGGCTCACTCTTTAACGTGAATTTAAAATATAACAGCAGGAATTTAAAGTGAGGGAAACAGAAAAGACATGGAGGTGAGTAACTGAAATCAAATTTTCTAAAACACAGGAGCCTCAGACAGGTGGGGAGTGGTCTGGCTCTTTATCTAATCCTGTGGACTGGTAAGGTGTTTATTCAACATAGCTGGCTTTGAAGTGGATGACTCTTTCAAATGGATACTAGCAATCAAAGCTTAGTCAGGCACTTGCATTACCAAAAAGAAAAAAAAAAAAGTCTGTAAGGGTTCACACTACAACAGCATTACTTCAGTTCAAAAAATCCAAATCAGATCATTTATATAAATTCTTAAATAGCCGGCACATACTGGGCAATGTACAGTTAATTAGTAAAAGTGGAGGCTGATACAATTGGACATGAGAATTATTTTCAGGTCATTCTCAGTATTTGAACCTCCATTAGTCACAGTAGAATCAAGAGTCATAAAATTTTTCCAACACTGCTATACAGACTGGAAAACAAGCAAAAAATTTACAAGCAATAGATGCAACTCAAATCCTGCAGAGAGCATATGTTCAAAGAATATGTACTAGGAGAACTTATATTTAAATTTTCAACCCTTAAAAATTATAAACAATAAAAAAGATTGAGAGTTGCTTCAGTTTGCCATAAAACCACTTCAGTTTGTAAATCTCAAAAACAAAAATGCTGTACCTGTATCAAAACCAGTATAAAAAGCTGAAGTTCAAAAATAGATCTGGAAGTCCCTGATGCCCCGGCTCTCTTTGTCTTATTTATCTTTGATGCAGCTTAAAGATCAGCAGAATTAATAATGGTAAAATATATTTGATGACACTCAATGAAAGTTAATTTTCTTAGGGAAAATAACAAATGATTTCCACATATAGGGAGGAAAAATGGTAGTGGTGATGGTGGTAAAGAATCCACAAAATTCAGGGGTGTCAGGGTGGCTCCATGGGTTGGGCCTCTGACTTCCACTCAGTTCATGATCTTGGGGTCCTGGGAGGGAGCCCTGCATCAGGTTCTGTGCTCAGTAGGGCATCTGCTTGTCCATCACCTTCTCCCTCTGGCCCTCCCCCCACTTGTGCTCTCTCTCTCTATATCTCTCAAATAAATAAATAAATAAAAATTTTAAAAAAAGAATCCACAAAAATCATAGATAGAAATATTCTAATTTGTCCAGCAAAATACAGTTATACAATTCACTAATTCATAAAAACAAAATCATAAAGTCTTTACTGTTTTCTTAGTTTTTGCTTTTGATAAAAAGTGTGACTAATTATTTAACAAGAGTGAATATCACTCTGTAATTTTAAAGTGTGAAATGAAGTTTGGAAATAAATAGCTTGCAAGCAGGCCAGTTGAGGACCCAGCAGGGGACCCACAGGACTAGCTAAGAGGATTTTTAGCTTTAAGTAGGATGGAAATCAAATGTGAGCCAGCAGGAAGTGAACGCAGAGTTTATTGAAGATATATATCTTCAATATATAGAGAGAGAGATAGATAAATATAGATATATATAGAGAGAGAGAGAGAGAGATGGACGGAGCATCCAGGAGACTTGGAAAGGAAAAGAGCATGAGTCTCCTCTTTGCTTGGAGTCTTGGGTTTTTATTGGTGATTGTGGTCTGGTGCACGTGTTCTCTTAGTCATACAGGGAACTGTTTAGAATAAGGACAGTGTCCAGGTGTCCTTCGTAAGTCACTGATTCCCTGAAGCCAGGGGTCTTGGTGTCAAGGTGTTTGGAGTCAGTGGTTTTGGAGAATGAGGACCCTGCCCAGTCATGCCTTAGATGTTATTTATAGTGCTGGAAGACTCCAAAGATATCATTATCTCTTTGTCCCTTACAAGGAGGATATATGCTATTTGTATTACAAGGCATGTGTAGAGTGGGGGGGTGGGGGGCAGATCCTAGCAAGAATAGGAACTGGATAAGAAGAAAAAGAAGAAAAAACAACTTTTTCTTTCATGGGGTCCCTTCAGTTTCCCTGTGTCATAATTATGTCAGCTATGATTGAATAATTGCCCTAATTCTCTACACATTTCTATATTCATCGCTTTTAAAAAATACCTTTCCAGGGGCGCCTGGGTGGCTCAGTCAGTTAAGCATCTGACTTGCTTTCATCTCAGGTCATGATCTCAGGATTGTAAGATTGAGCCCCACATCAGGCTCTGGGCTCAGCTCTCTCTCTCTCTCTCTGAAATAAATAAATAAATATCTTTCCAGATCCCTCCATCAAAAGGCAGAGTCTATATATTCACTCCTTGAATCTGATGTAGCCAGATGACTTATTTTATCAGTGGAATTTCTGAACCTAAGCCTTAACAGGACTTTATACATTTTCTCCTAGACCTTTGTCTTATCCATGAAAGCAAGCCAGGACTATCTTGTTGGAGGAAAAATACATGGAAGAGAGCTGAGGTACCCCAGCCAAGAACCATATGACTCCCAGATGCAAAGCCACCTAGCTTCAGTAGCAGCCATTTAAGGGAGACCAGCAGATACAAGAAGCCCTCTACCTTGGCCTATTTTTTTTTTTTTTTTTTTTAAGATTTTATTTATTTATTTGAGAGAGAGAATGAGAGAGAGAGAGAGCACATGAGAGGGGGGAGGGTCAGAGGGAGAAGCAGACTCCCCGCTGAGCAGGGAGCCCGATGCGGGACTCGATCCCGGGACTCCAGGATCATGACCTGAGCCGAAGGCAGTCGCTCAACCAACTGAGCCACCCAGGCGCCCTGGCCTATTTTTTAACATATCAGAAACAGTGATTTATTGTTTAAAATACTCAGTTTTGGGGTGCTTTATCACAGAGCAATAATATGGCAATAAATTACTAGTACAATAGCCTAAAATGGTTACATGATTCTGAGACACTAAGAAAATGTTGTAATTGTACTATAGCAAGCTGAATTATAATACTTTATTCAAAAGAGAAAGCAGAGAGAAAGTAAGTTTGGCAAGCATGTAGATTTAGTTACAAATTTCATCATTACTATCTATGTAAAAATAGGGGCGCTTGAGTGGCTTAGTAGGTTAAGCTCTTGGTTTTGGCTCAGGTCATGATTTCAGGATCATGAGATTGATCTGTCAGGCTCCTAGCTCAGCGCCCAGGAGTCTGCTTGGGATTCTTTCCCTCTCCTCTACATATGCCCCTCCCCCGACTTGTATGTACGTGCATGCGTGCTCTAGATAGATAGATAGATAATAAATAAATAAATAAATAAATAAATAAATAAATAAATAAATAAAATCTTTACTATCTATCTAAAAAATAGAAAATCAATTAGCTTTTTTGGGCATTACTTTCCTCATCTGTAAACTGGCCTAATAATAGTATCTACCCCTTTGGTGTTAGCAAATAGGCCTTCCTGTTAAAAACAAACAATCAAAACTAAATATTATAAATCATTTTTAATGCTTTAGCCATTGACCCACACGAAGAGTTAACACATATGCTAGGCATCTAGCACTCTTACTAAATGTTACAAAGAAATCATTTTAATACGATTTAAATGTCATCATCAGCATTATTTAATAAATGCTACCAAAAGTTCTCAAGCAAAGAAAATGGAAATTATTTTAATAATCCTTTAAAAAAGGAAGAGTTTAAATACTGGATTCATGTTTTGTTATTTAAATTTAATACAAAAAGATGTATTGATGGATCACATACAGTATTTTTAAACATAGATCAAATGAATTCAAACTTTTTAAAGACATGTTAATACATAAAATATCTGGTAACTTTTTGAAAAACATATTAAATTCTATTCACACAAATAATTTTGCAAGCGAGACGTCATTGACTAAAACCAATTACATTAAAAAGATTCCTAAGTAAAAAATAATGTTAAGAAAACTTTTATATTAAAGGATATTTTTTCAAAAGCAATTATTACTTTGGAACATGTAAAAGAAAATAAATATATTATGTATAATAACTATACTCCATGACCAGGTGTGATTTATTCCACTAATGCAAGATTATTTACATATTGAAAACCAATCAATATAATCAACCACATTGATAAGCTAATGAAGAAAACATACATGATCATATCAACTGATATAGAAAAATCATAGAAAATCATGAGGAACTTACAATCTAGAAGTAATAATCTAATTCAACAAAGTCACAGGACACAATAAAAACATTCAAAAATCAATTGTTTTTATGTACTAGAAATGAACATTTGGAAACCACAATTTAAAATACAGTACCATTTAAAATTGTTTCAAAGGAAATGAAATACAAAACATGTACAGAATCTATATGCAGAAAAATTACCAAAAAAACCTGATAAATAAAGGAAGAAACATATTGTGCCCATGATTTGGGAGATCTGACATAGTTAATATGTCAATTATCCCCAAATTGATCTTTAGGATCTGCACAATGCCTACTAAAATCCCAGCAAATTGTTTTTTTTTTTTTAATATCAACATTCTTTTTTTAAAAAGATTTTATTATTTATTTGAGAGAGAGAGAGCACAAGCGGGGGGGGGAGGGGCAAGGGAGAGGGAGCAGCAGATTCCCCCCTAAGCAGGGAGCCCAATGTGGGCCCCTCCCTGCCCCATCCTAGGACCCTGAGATCATGACCCTTGCAGAAGGCAGCCACTTAACCAACTGAACCACCCAGGCGCCCCTATCAACAAACATAATAAAATTTATGGAAATTAAAATGTACTAGAAAACCTAGAACAATTGTTTAAAAAAATAAAGTGAGAGGAAACACTCTACCTAATTTTAGGAATACTAGTTATCTACAGCAATCAAGACAGTGTGGTATTGAAAACGTACAGACACATAGATCAAAGGAAGAGTAGAAAAGCCAGAAATAGACCCACACAAGTATGCACAATTGGATTTTGGCAAATTTACAAAGACAATTAAATGAAGTATGAGTGACTTTTCAACAAATATTAATCATGGCATCTTATGGTCTGTAAAAGATAATATTGATAAATTGCACTTCATCAAAATTTAAAATGCATGCTCTATGAAAGACCGTGTTGAGAGGATGGGAAAACAAGCTACAACTGGGAAAAAATATTTGCAAACCACATACTGGACAGGGGATAAGCATCTTAAATATTTGAAGAACTCTTGAAACTTAGAAAAAATAAGCAGTAAGAAAATGAAAATTTAAATCATGGCATATTAGAAAGATTAAGTTAATAAGATATGATAATACTGAATGTTGGCCAGGTGAAGGATTTACTGAATTTCTCATAAATTGCTGATAAGACTGTACAATGTTATAACACTCAGGAAAAAAGTTTGGCAGTATCTTATAAAACTAAAATACACTTACTATATGACCTAACAGCCCCATTCCTGGAATTTATCTCAGGGAGATGAAACCTTATGTTCACACACAAAAAAATTGTACATGGATGTTCATGGAAGGTTTATTTGTAATAGCCAAAAATTGTAAATAGCCCTGTTGTTGTTCAGCTAGTAAATGGTTTAACAAACCGTTGTGTATCTATGCCATGAAATATTACAAAGGAATGAACTACTGACCCATGTAACTACCTCCATGGATCTCAAGGTGTTGAGTGGAAATGTCAATCTCAAAAGGCTACATACTATACATTCCATTTATGTAAGATTTTTTTTTAATATTTTTATTTATTTATTTGACAGAGAGAGAGAGAGCAGGAACACAAGCAGGGAGAGTGGGAGAGGGAGAAGCAGGCTTCCCGCCGAGCAGGGAGCCCGATGCGGGGCTTGATCCCAGGACCTTGGGATCATGACCTGAGCCGAAGGCAGATGCCCAACGACTGAGCCACCCAGGCACCCCATTTATGTAAGATTTTTGAACCAACATGGGGATGGAGAACAGACTGGCTGTTCATGTGAACAGTCAGAGTTTAGCAACAGTGGGGTTGGTAGAGCTACAAAGGGGTAGTATAAAGGAGTTTCTTTGAGATGATGAAAGAGTTCTGTTTCTTGGTTGTGGTGGTGGTAAAACAAATCTATATGTGGTAAAGTTTCATTGAATTACACACACACAGACACAAATGAGTGCATGTAAAAATTGTTGACGTATGAATAAAATCTGTAGTCTAACAGTATTATATCACTATCAATTTCCTGATTTTCTTTTTGTGTTACAATTATGTGAGATGTGACTATGGTAGGAAGTAGGGACATAGGCAAACTGGACTCTCTGTACTATCTTGGAAAATTCCTGTGTATTTATGATCATTTAAAAATTAAAAATACCCTCTAGTTTCTTAGATTTTTGTTTTTTAATAAACCAGAATTTGATACTTCATATTAGTTCATCACAAGTCAATGGAGTTTCCTCAGATGTTACCGTCCAATTCTAATGTTCCAGATACCCACATTAGTAACTAACCAAGGATGTCTTATCCACGGATTTTTGTGTCCCTGTAGCATTGCATATTCTATATCCTTCTCTTTCCATATCCACAGGTGGCTAACTCTTAAAGTACAGACAAATATAATCTATTCTGGAAAGTTCTCTTAGTCTTACCGTAAATGGTATTGTATTCTAAATCTACATAAATACTTCTCCCCCCATCCGTACAAATACCTGTGTATGATTTTCTACTATGAAACTTGTTTTGTTATTACAGAGTATATGTTCCTGTAAGGATTGGGGTACAATATATGAGTAAGAACTGCTATTGATATTTCCATCTTCTCAAATGATACACAGAATATAGTGGTCCATATATATAAGTTGATAATGACAGAATAAATGAATAAACAAACAAAATAGTTTGGAGGGACACTATGATCTAGAAGTTGTTTAATTATCTGGTTTAAAAGGTTTAATTTTTCAAATGGATCTGGAATGTTTTTAACATAATATTGACTTTTAGATCTTTATTGTTGTCATCTACTGTGAGATCTTGCAGACACTGATTTATTTGGTGAATCAAATTATTAAATATTGAACTCTTAGGAAATATTTTATGAATATTTTAAACATAATTCTTACACCACATATATCATTTGACTTTTACAGTTCCTTCAATTATGGATAAAAATAAATGTTCTATGAAATTGTTTTGGGGAACTTCTAAATCTGAGAACACTTATTTTACTTTCTAGTGAAAATATATCTCAAGAGTTTAATTCTGAAGATCATGCTTGTGATATATCGTCTATTACAATATACACATTTTCTGTTTTTGTGCATTTCCAGTGCTTACTTTGCAACAGTGCATCTTCATCTTAACTTTCAACTCAAAAACACAACTTGCTTCTATTTACTGTGAATTTTATCTATGTCTATCTACTGGGAATTTTAAATTTAAATTTGTGCACTATAAATGGAAAATTCAGTTAGAAGCTTTGTTTCTTATTCTTCATTCCAATATCTTCACTTGAAGTTAAAATAAGTAAATACTTTGTTTTCTGGAAATGTTTATATAGCAAGATGTTCTTTTTCTATCACTTGTCGAAATTTCACATTCCAGTAGTTTAATAGAACAGCTAATTTGTTTCTAATTATGCAAATTCCTTTTTACATACTGTAGTTTTGATGTACAGGTACAGCAAATTGTAACACATGAGTTTGTTTTTTTTTTTAACTGAACAGATGCTAAGATTACAGAACGTTCCAATAGTAAAATATTTGGGGAAAACATGGACTATGCAAATAGAGTCTACAACAAAGACTGTTGAAAGCTGGAAAGCCTATGCATACCAAAATGTCTAAACATATAAGAAGATAAATGTTGGTCTATTCCCAGATACCTTGTATATATGAATTGTAAGGGAAAATCTTTATATACACATAATTGTAAGTGAATAATAAGTAAACAAATATAGCAACTGTTCTATAAGGATTTGGGAATGACAGAAGCTGTTAAGGGAATTTAGTTTTAAGAAAGTGAAAGGAAACATTTATGTATCTACTTGCTGATGGGAACAGCTTTTATTTATTTTTAAAAATTTTTCCCACGTTCAGATGGCGATTCCATTTGGATATTGTGAATACTTGGTGGATAATAAAAAAAAGTAACAGTAAAGTTTAATTCAGGACCATATTGCAACTAAATAGAGAAATGATCTCTGCTTTCAGTACTCACTGCTCACGTATGTGCAGGAGATGGACTTGGGGTCTGCCTTCCTTCATTACATTTCGGAGACCATGTTATCGAACCAGACTTCACCACCACCTGGAAATCCTTTTAAGTCCCCTACTGAGGTTTCTATTCCCCACGCTAACTCTTTCGCTCCTTTCCCAATCCCGTTAAATGCAGTTTAATCCTCTCACTCTCAGATGACCTTCCTTCTCATTTCAGAGAGAAAATAACATGCATTCATTAGATAGGAACTGGATCAACTCCCTCAAAAAGGCAAAAAGAAAGAAAGAAAGAAGGAAGGAAAGAAAGAAGGGAAGAAAGAAAGAAGAAAGAAGAAAGAAAAGAAAGAAAGAAAGAAAGAAAGAAAGAAGGAAAGAAAGAAAGAAAGAAAGAAAGAAAGAAAGAAAGAAAGAAAGAAAGAAAGAAAGAAAGAAAGAAAGAAAGAAAGAAAGAAAAAAGAAAAAGAAAAAAAGAAAGGTGTCCCTCCTTCCCAAACTTTGATTTGTTTTTCTGAAATGTCTCTTCTAAGAACTCATCTTAATACTACGAATTTTTCCTGGGCTGTCACATTGATTTTCATGGCTTTGGTTTTCATCCATTTGTAACTTCTCCAAAATGTACCTTTGCATCACAGCTTCTCCAAGATTTGGGAATAAAATTTGCAACAATGCATTACACACAACTCTGTGGATATTAGGAAAGAACCTCAAACTCATCATGTTCACAGCTGAAATCTGGAGTTTCTCTCCCCGGAGCCATTCTCCTATGCCCCCGGCTTATTGCCAGATACCTGTCAAAACTGAAGTGCCTAAATTAGAGACGGGACATTATCTAGAATCTTGTAAAAAAAATCTGCCTTGATATTACCACTGATAGGGTATTTTACAATTATTTAAAGTAACTTATTTAGAAACAAATACAATTTTTGATCAACTTAATGTTCAGGCTTTTCTAGTATTCTTCTATGAATTTAAATTTATTCCTTCAATTATTATTATTTTTTCAATTATCTCATTTTGGTTGAAATGAAAGAAACTTTCATTAGATCTGTCGTGAAAAAATATCATAATTTTTTCCTGATTTAGTAGAGCTCATCTTTGGTCAGCCTGTCTTTCTCTTTTAAATCTTATACCAAGAAATGACTACTTCAAATAGTTTTCTTAAGAAACTTAAAAAAAAAGTATAAATTTATGTTTATAATACCATTCATTATGGATATGCCAGCAAATATATTTTTAATTCTGATCTACATTATTGATACATGTGAAACCTGCATGTAAATATGAACTAAACTAATAAAAACTTTTAAAAAGATATTTATAATACACATTTACAAGTGAAGTATAGCTCCGTATTTAAGGATAACTCTACCATACCTTTGCTCATTTTTCAGGAGAATTTGGAGCCCTAGAAGCAGTAACCAATGGTATTTCTCATTTTGCCTCTCTCTCTTCCTTCAGTTTTACATTCTGATCTGTAGAAAAGTATCCATTATAGTTCTTTTATACTTGTAGGGAACCACTGCTTCTCAAATAAATAAAAAAATCTGCCTCTTTAAATATATTGTCCTTTAATGACACATATTTATTTTAATATTATGAACTGACAATTCAATAAATGTATACAATACAGACACAAGAAATTGCCATCATAATATCTCTGACCCATATGGAAACATGTCTTATCCAAATAACTTTCCATAATAACTTACCACAATACTTTGTTTCACATGTGTATTATTCTATATAATTCCTTTTGCTACCCCATAAGAGTCATATCTACCAATACAGTTTTCAGTATAGTATTCCATACATAATTTTAAGAAATAGTGTTTTTATTAAAATTTTCTTTGTATGATCAAAACTCTTTATTAATTATCTTCATATGCATATTACCTCTCACTTATTCTTGAGTCATGCTTGTTATATAAAAACATCATCTAAAACACTTTGATATGCATAGAATAAATGGATATTGTAAATCAAAACCATGTTGCTGCACCACCTGAAATATCTGAATGATTACAGGATTTTAGTACAAAGAAAAATTAAAACAAAATATACCATATATCTGTTCTGATGTGTCAAATGTAGCCTTTTTTTCAAAACTCAAAATATTATACAAGGTATACATTTTTAAATGTTCTGATATTAAGATGTGATATTCATATCTTCTTTAAGATTTCTATAAGTTAAAAAATAGAGGGTTAGCTTAAATCTCTATACTACAAAACATCTGGTGCATTCCTGTTGAAGTCAGCATCAAGGCAACAACACCCCTTACTACTACTACTATTCATTATTGTTCTACTATTCATTTATTGCTAATGCGATAAAATAAGATAAACAAATGAGGTTAGTAAGGTAAGAATGAAAATACTTATTATTATTTACATATTATATGAGATATGATCACCTAATAAATCCCAACAGAGTCAACTAACCACTAGTATTAAATAGTTTTAAAAATCTATAAAGTGGCAAGTTAAAAAGTCAATACAAATAATATACAAAAAGTCAGAAAAACGTATATGAATAAAACTGAAAAACTTTGTTCACTGTCATAAAAGAAAGTCTGAATAAATATAAAGCCTTAACATTGTACAGGTGTCAATTATTTCCACATTTTACTAAGTTATCCATAAATCAAATTCAACGCAAACATAATTATATAATTTGTGGAACTCAACACATTGATTCTAAAATTAATATTGCAGATTAAGGGGTTAAGAATAGTCAAGAAAATTTGAAGAAGATGCAATTTTTTGGTATGATTTTAATCGCATTTTAATATATCTCTAGGAAATACATTTACTTTTTTCTTCAGCGTTGCTTTTTTATACTTTTCTTCATTTATTTCTATTTCTGTTATTTATCATATTTTTTACTGATCTGTAGAAGTTCCTCCTATATTAGTGATAAGACATTTTGTTTATTGTACATAGAAAATGCATGTATCCTCCCACTCCTACTTGTCACTTAACTTAGTTTATAATGTCTTTTCTCAGGCAGATGGCTTTAATTTTCCTTCAAGGCTTTTGAAGGGATTTTGCATTTTGCTTGGGAAAGACTTCTGTACTCCATGATTATGTTATATAGTATTTGTTTTGTTTTCTTTTGTTTGGAAAATTATTAAGATCTTGGCTTAATGCAAGGTCCAATCATGCAACTATTTTACTGGTCTTGGAAAATAAGTGCATTTTTGAATATTATTTGGACTTATTGATTAATGCCACCTATTGGCTTTGTCAAAAAAACTCATTACATAATTTTTCTTTGTAATTCGATAACCGTAACTGTTCAGTATACAAAATTTTAATGACTACAGCATCCTATTTGTAATATGCATCAACAGAATCATAAAATTTCATATAAATACTTATTTCATAAAAATATTTTTTGGACTTCATTTAACTAAATATATTTTTGTTGTGTCTGAGTAAACTTGGGAAAGGTATCCACAAAATTATTTATTTGCATGACAAAATTAGTTCCCCAAATTAAAATTAAGATGATGTCCAGTGTATTTATGCTCTTGTATTTATAAGACTGTTTGAATTTTGCATATTCTTTATTGGATGAGCCATTGTCATTTGTTTTGTTTTGTTTTGTTTTTATTTAAGCATTGTTTTCTCTATTTTAACATTATTACTTTATTTTCCTCTTATGTAAAAATTACTAAATTGTGCAAGTAATTAAATCTAAGAATATATTTAATCTTTATTTGTAATTTGATCTAAGTAGCCAAGGTGTTTTAGATAAATTGTAGGCTCTCTAAATGTAGTGTTTTCCTTACACATGTTGAAATATACCAACATGTTCATGTATTTTAGTTACTAAAAGTAAAAGAAAAATCACTTGGTACTTGGTCTGTGTCAGGAACTATTCTAAAACCTTGACCTTTATTAACACATTTAATCCTCTCAAGAAATGTATGAGATGGGTGTCATTATTTTCACATTTGTTTTAGATTTGAAATGGTGACAGGGAAGCTAAATGACTTGCCTGAGGTGGCATAACTGGTATTTGGTCTGTAGAAGTTGGCTTTCCTGTCTAAGCTATGGTCACTTCATTATACTAAAGGGTTTTTACATTGATTCCTATGAAAAACAAGCAAGCCTGACATGACCATTGTATGAACTTTTCCCTTCCTTCCTTGTAATTGTTTTGAATTTGAAGGTAACATTTAATTAACAAATTAGTTAGGTGTTTTGTAATAAATGGACAGTTCTAAATTAGTGATTCTGAAAAAAAGAAAGCTCCTTTAGGCAAACACAGCCTATATATCATGAACTGTTTATTTACTATTTTTTTCTCCAACAGAGTTTGTTGCATATAATTGCAAAATAAATACCCTTCATCATCATAGCTCTGCCTGACAGTTTTGGGGATGATAATATTTCTGAGAACGGAAACTCACAGGAGTAAAAGCACATTTTACGCTGAGTATCAAGTATGAAAGTTAGACACTTATTTTTTTTTTTAAGATTTTATTTATTTATTTGAGAGAGAGAATGAGATAGAGAGAGCATGAGAGGGGGGAGGGTCAGAGAGAGAAGCAGACTCCCTGCTGAGCAGGGAGCCCGATGTGGGACTCCATCCCGGGACTCCAGGATCATGACCCGAGCCGAAGGCAGTCGCTTAATCAACTGAGCCACCCAGGCGCCCGAAAGTTAGACACTTATAAACTACAGTGGATCTGTATTGTATAGATCAAAATCAAGAAGAGTGTTCTAACAATTAGATACTCAAGTCTGATTGAAGGTTTTAGGAAATAGAGATAAAATCATTGACACTATTAATAATCTTATTAATATTTTTGTCTAGATTATGCTAGGTTTCTAATGGAATATACCTAGTTTTTTGGAATAAATATAACCATTTGAACTGAAGATTTAATATAGTTAAACATTATCTTGTTATTACTCTTATCCTCTATTATAGAGAAGAATCAATGTTTATAGCCCCTGATGTTAACTAATTATGTAAATTGACTATTATAACTATTTCAAATGGTTTTCATGGTAGACAACAAAACTTTTTTTAAATACTCTTCATGTTGTCAGGACACCTGGGTGGCTCAGTAGGTTAAGTGTCCAACTCTATTTTGGCTCAGGTCATAATCACATGAGTCATGAAATCAAGCCCTGTGTTGAGCCCTGTGTCTGGCTCAGACAGGAGTCTGCTTGAAGATTCTCTCGCTCTGCCCCTTCCCCTACTCTCTCTAAGTAACTAAATAAATCTTAAAAAAAAAATACTCTTCATGTTGTCTTTTGATGACAATTTTTTAATTTTTTTAGTTTCATTTATCATTTTATTTTCTTTCATTATTATTTCTGTGTCTTGAGAAATTTTTCCCTATGCACATGCTTGAGAAGATAATTCCCATATATTTCCTTCTAGAAGATTTGTTATTTCTAGTTGTTATGTTTGATCTATGATATTTAAAACTAACTTTTCGTATCATGTGAAGTAAGGGTTGATATTCGTTTATTTAAATATGGTTATCTAGTTCTCACACCAATCACTGAAAACTTTTTCTTCCTCCACTGGATTATTTAATGTATATGTGGGAAAATCAATTAATTATAAAAGGATGGGTCTATTTTTACACACTCTATTTTGTTCTATTTTCCCATTTAAATGTTTTTATATTTAAATACCATACTGTTTTGATAATTGTTACCTTATTTTTTCCTTTTTTTTTTAAAGATTTTATTTTATTTATTTGACAGAGAGAGAGAGCACAAGCAGGGGGAGTAGGAGAGGGAGAAGCAGCCTCCCTGCTGCGCAGGGAGCCCCTGGGATCATGACCTGAGCCCGAGGCAGACACTTTGACCAACTGAGCCACCCAAGCATCCCGGTAATTGTTACCTTATATTAAGTATTGAAGTCAGGTAGAGGTGGTCTTCTAACCATTGTTCTTCTATTTCAAGACTCTTGGTTTTTCACATTTTCATATATACTTTAAAAGCACCCAAACATTTCCTTTAAAAATGTTCTCAGAAATTTAGTTTGAAATTGCTACAATTAAACCTGTACATCAATTTACAAAGAATTGAATTTTTAACAATATTCCATCAGCTAGTCCATGGACATTGTATAGCTCAGCAATGTTTTGTAATTTTGCAATGCAGAAATATTTCACATATTTTGTTATAATCTCCATTTTATTTTTGCCACTACTGTAAATAAATTGCTGTTGGTATGCATAAACACAACTACTGTTAATATACTGAGATGCATGTAGTTTTGTATATTGATCTGTGACCTTGATAAATTCACTTATTAGTTCTAGTAGTCTGTAGATTCTTTTGGATTTTCTACATGAGAAATCTTGCTTTTTGTGAACAATACCTGTTTTCTTTCTTTCTTTGCAATCTGTGTCTTTTATTCCTTCTTCATGACTTATGGCATGGACAGGAGGTGCAGGTACAATGGTAAATAGAAATGGTGAGAGTGGACAGTCTTATCTGGTTCTTGACCTTAGAAAGAAAGGGTCTAATACCTCATGATTTATGTTTGATGTTAAATGTAGGTGTTTTGTATGTGCCCCTTATTAGATTTCAGAATCTTTTTTACATTTCTAGCTTGCTGATAGTTTTTATCAAGTATGGGTACTAAAAAGTTGTCAAAAAAAAAAGTTGTCAAATGCTTTTTTTTCTGCATCAGTTGAGTTGTTCTCTTTGGGATATATATTAACTCTCATTTTTTTTAATTCCAAATACTTTTATTTATGTTGATAGCAACATAAATTAAGTTTGGTTAATGTTAAAACAATTTTATACTCACAGGATAAACTCCAGTTGGTTATACTGTATGACTATCCTTTTTATAAACTGTCAGATTTGTTTTGCTAAAATTTGTTCAGAATTTTATCTATATTCACAGGATAAACCCCTAGTTAGTCATGATGTATTGTAATTTTTATTTCTTGATTGATCTGATTTGATAATGTTTTAGTAAAGGATTTATGCATGGTATTATGGGGATTCTGTTATATATATTTTTTCCTTATCATATCTTTATAATTTTTGGAATCATAGTTGCTTTGGTTTCAATAAACAAATAGAAAACTTTACTCTCTGTTTTTACTATCTAAAAATGTGTATAAACTTGTTTGTTTGTTTTAATGCTCGTTCGAATTTATAATTAAAACTATCTAGTCCTGGAGATTTCCTTGAGAGTCATTTTGTTGTAGATGTTTTTAAAACACATTCATTTATTTTTTTTTGACATAAAGCTATTCTGATTTTTGGGGGGGGGTAATTTTTATAAATTGCTTTCAGTGACTGTGTCAATATATTCTAAGTTGTCAAATTTATTGATTTAAAGTATTTATAAAATTTCCTTTGCCTAATTTAAAATCTGAAGGATCTATATTTCTATTTCATTCCTATTATTAGTAATTTGTGTTTTTTTCTTTTTTATACTAACTTGCTAGAGTTGTATAATTTTTCATTACTTGTTTAAAAGAACCAACCTCTTAAAAAATACCCCTACCATTTGTCTACATCTTAATTTCTTGATTTCCAGTGTTAGTGTAAATTTATTTCTGTGTACTTGCTTTATACATTTGTACATTTATTTATTATCTTTATCATTCAGTACAAAGAATTTGTAATTATTCCTGCAATTCTTTGAACAATGGGTGTGTTCTGTTTTGAACAATGGATTAGTTATAAATTTATTGTTTACCTAATAACATTTGTGGCTTTTCTAGATATTTTTTAAAAATTATTTTTATTTTAATTCTGTTTCTTGAAAATTACCAAAAATTTCTTTATCAGCCAGCATATAGTCCATCTTTGGGAACAGTCCATGTGAACTTGAAAATATTTATTCTTCAATTTTGGGGTGAAATGTCTATAAGATTCAATGAAACCAAGAATGTTGATAGTGGTATATAACTTTACTTAATTTTTCTCCACTTTTTTCAATCAAATAATGAGAGAAGCATGTTAGAATCTTCAACAATGATTGTGTATTTTCTTTTTTTTTTTAATTTTATTTATTTGAGAGAGAGAGAGTGAGAGAGAGCATGAGAGGGGAAGAGGGTCAGAGGGAGAAGCAGACTCCCCACTGAGTGGGGAGCCCGATGTGGGACTCGATCCTGGGACTCCAGGATCACGACCTGAGCCGAAGGCAGTCGCTTAACCAACTGAGCCACCCAGGCGCCCGTGCATTTTCTTTTATTTCTCATTCTACTTAAGTGTTTATTTTTGTATTTTTTGTGAAGCTCTATTACTAGCCAAACACACATATATTTGTGATTATAGTCTACCTGATAAATTGACCTTTTATTATGATGAAATTTCCCTTTCTATCTATGGTAATATTCCACTATTGGAAGTCTATATTATCTGATACTGATATAGCCACTTCATTTTTATATACTCACTATTTGGTACAGTACAATTATTTTTCTCCTTTGACTGTCAATCTTTCTAGGTCTCTAGTTTTAATATGTGTCTATATTTAACGTGGATCTTGCTTTTTTATTCAATCTGACAATTTTATCTTTTAATTAGAGTCTTCATTCTCTATTTTATGTAAATTTGACATAACTGGATTTAGACCTACAATAAATACAAGCTTCATCTCAGCCTACAGGGGATTATCAGCCTAAACCGCAAATGAGCCAGGTTTCCAACTGGAGATAGCACCCAGCCCAGTGGAAGCTTCTCCCACACAGACACTCCCAGGTGCCCCAGTTATTCAGCCCTCCTGCTGAGTTCTGTACAACTTTGAACCAGCAAATGAAGGGGAATTGGGTTTTAAAGAGGGTGATATCATCACACCCACTAACCAAACTGATGAGCACTGGTATAGGGCAATGCTTCATGGCCAGTCAGGCTTCTTCCCCATCAACTATGTGGAGACTCTGGTCGCCTTGCCCCATTAAGATTTTAGGCTGGCAGGCTCACCTCCTCTGTATCTTGATATAGTTATTTAAATTTAACTGCTGCTTTGATAATGCTGCGTACAACACATCCGAGGTGCAGGCGGCAGTGGTCCAAGTCATCAAGCCCCACCTAGTTTCTTTGGTTAACTTGTACAATCTTACAAGAGTCATGGTGATGGGTGGTATCTTCTTAGCCTGGTGAGCATGGCATGTGCTTTTTAAAATACCTTTTGAGATCAGCCAGTAGTCATTGAACTGCTGTTTACATGGTTCTCAGGAGGCTGTAGCTTCCTAAAATATGACCATGAGCCACATCACAGAAAAAACATCCCAGTGTAGATAGTGTTTGTCACCCAGGGGCCACCTCAAGGTCTCGGCTTCTCCATTTAAATAGGAGACTGTTCTTCCTTCCCCATTATCTTCTCCCAAATAGGTACATCACAGAATTGTGGAAAAAAAGCCTCCCTCACCAGCAAATTGTCTTTGGGTCTGAATGAGTTGGTCCCACGATGCTGTCGGTAGAAAAGCATTGAATTTGTGTTTAAAACCTTCTCTGAAAATGGTCATCTTTGTTTCTCCCACTTATACCTACTCCGGAGGGACAGTTTTCTTCCTTCCCTGCTAATAAAGCCAAAGGAAACTCCTGTTTATTTCTTTTTTTGCCCTAAAAAAGTATTCATGTTATCTTTAAGTTAATTCAAAAAAAATTCCCTGAAATCATTTTTATATTTTTGATACTTCATTGAAATAAAGTCTTATCCTTACTGTTAAATATGTCTTTACTTCATCTGTCTCTCTGCTTTTCCCCCAGCCTCTATTGGAAATAACATATTATCATTTTCTGATCATAAAATATTTCAATCCCTAACTCAAGCCTATTATGACACATCAAAAATATTTTTCTTTAATAATTGAAGTAGAATACTATATTCATTTGCATATAGGAAAATTAATACAGAGTCACATTTTAAGGCAACAAAACAACAATTAACATTTGTAATAGGCAAGTCAGTTGACACATACATAAATATATCTTGGGATATATTACCTTAGGAAGGTGGACCTATGTATACTTAAAATCTGAATTTGCCTCATTAAAGATATTAGTGGAACAAGTAATTGAACATTTGAATTTTACACATCTTCATTTCAGAATAGATACATGGTTACAATCAAAACAGCTGTTCTAGTAAAATAACTCAATACTAGTCTTCAAACAAAAGTATAAAAACAATTGAAATTAAGAACTACATTTTTTTAAAAGATTTTGTTTATTTATTTGACAGTGAGAGACAGCTAGAGAGGGAACACAAGCAGGGGGAGTGGGGGAGGGAGAAGCAGGCTTCCCCCGGAGCAGGGAGCCCGATGCGGGGCTCGAACCCAGGACCTTGGGATCATGACCTGAGACGAAGGCAGACGCTCAACGACTGAGCCACCCAGGCACCCCAAGAACTACATTTTTTTCTATCTCTGTCAATTCAACATACAATGCATATGTGTTTCCATGCAGACATACACAGTCAAAACCACACAGTCACATGCAAAGTATACTTTTAAAAAAGGCTTTATGGCACCAGAATAATAGCAAAAATAGGACCACTTGCTTTGAAGTACATAGTTCAGATATGTCTCTTTAACAATTTTAGAAAGTCATTTTAATTCAGAATTATCTAAGAATATATGATATTGAATAATAATAGCAAACATTGCATAATGGAAAATATTTACTAATTCTTAATTATGCATATGTATTTGCATATGAATCTATATATTTAGTAAATTACTGTAGGTATGTATTTATAAATAGCATGTGTGACTTCCAGCTAACATGCTTGTGACACCAAGCCAAATTCCGGCAACTCCACACTCTGCATGTGGGGGCAGCAATGTACTTGGAAAGAAGGCACACTAACTGATTTTTCCTAAAACTGTGATTATAAAGCACACACACATTTTTTAATAACTTTATCTGTAGTGACTTTAGTATGTGAAGCATGATACTCTTCCGCTACTCTTTCTCAACCACCTAGAAGCAACCTATTTTGCAGCCATTACAGACAGTGGAGCCAGAGATTTCCCTCATTCTTTTTTTTTTTTAAGTATTTATTTATTTGTTAGAGAAAGAGAGAGAGAGAGGGCAAGAGAGCACAAGCAGGGGGAATGGCAGGCAGAGGGAGAAGACTCGCCACTGAGCAAGGAGCCTGATGGGACTCTATCCCAGGAGCCTGGGATCATGACCTGAGCTGAAGGCAGATGCTTAACCAACTGAGCCACCCAGGCATCCAGACTTCCTTCATTCAGTTTAAAATTCTCTTTTTCTGAGTTCTCATACTTCTATTGTTTCCTTCCAGATCTGTTTTATTTTGCTTGTTCCTCATCTTAGTGATAATGTTTTGATTATTCTCTATTTATGTCTATAACCTTCAGAGGTTAGTCCTTAAAGTGCAGATGTTATGTCTTAGTTATAAACTTCAGTAATCATGTGTCTAATGATATAGCTCTTTTAATTTTTCAATTTTGAAGCTTACGTATTTTACAAATCTTTGAAAGAACAGCTTCAAGAGATTTATCTCAAACTCAACAATCACTTGTCGACCTGCTTTTGGTGGATGGCAGTCTTTTTATGTGTAATATTTCATTTAGTCTTCATAACCTCTGTGACAAAGGTATTGATAATCATGTTTCTCATATTAGATGTGAACCTACTGCCCTGAAATTTTAATTCCATCTGAAAATCTATGAGTATTCACTACTGTGCTGTTATGTATTTATGTGGCTTTATGATTACAAAGGGGATTTCCTAAATTAACCATTGTACAAAGATAGCTACTGCATTACTGAAATGCTTCTTTCTGGATATTTTGCTAAGTAGTTCTTGCAACAGATTATTCTACTGCAAATGAATCGTCTAGTCTGGGGTTATTTTAATTCTTAATACCAGCACTGTCCTGACACGCTAAGTATTACGAGTTCCTACTATTTCCTTCTGTTATTGCTTTGCTAGGTTTTCTTGTTTAATTATGATACGCGCACCACATGTAGAAATGGTTTCTCTTGCATGTATGCATATACATTCACACACATGAAAGGACGTGTGCATGCATGCAACTGCACACACACGCACACAGACTCACACACTACTTGTTTTTCGGTCAAAAGATCTGGATATAATGAACTGGGTTAGGAAAAATCCAGTCTACTTTCGTTAAAACCTATTTGAAAGTACATAAAATTGAGTTCAAACTGGTTTTGGTTTATAAAAGTAAGCCTTGGTGCAGAGACAGGTTGATAAATACTACAATAAAACTTAAGTCAGCACTTATTTTAAAATGGAACATACTCTATAAAGTCGGAGCTTATCAACAACAAAGAAATTATAAACAATATTCCAGATTTCTGGCCCACTAAAATTTCACTGACATCTTGTAAGTGGGAAAAAAGTAAATAATCTCTACAAATCTTACTGACTTCAACCCAGAGAAACAGCATCATTTATTAAAATGCTGGGAAGTTGATAATGATGATGATGATAAGCAAAATGGATAAGAGTGTCTGGGATTTTGGAGGCCTTCCACCTACACTTTCTGAATGTATACAGAGAAAAGCAAGCATCTGGCATACCAGATGGTTTATATTTGTGATGCCCAAGGAAAAAAAAGACTATGGAAGACAGAAAGACATGTTCCTACTGATACTAATAGTTTAGTATTCAAATTATGCTACAAGCATTTTTTTCTCTATAGGAGATTAATGTTACTGTGCATCAAAAAGAAATTTTAAAAATGAACTCTTAAGGCAAGAAGCAGACTGAATTTAAATGTATTTTTCTTCGAGAAAACTGAATTCTCTAATTATCTGAGGAGTTTTACTAGTTCTAACAGTATTATTTTTCCCAACTTCTGGCCAACTATAGCTCAACAAGGAAAGGCCACTCATAGTCTTCACTCTCCTTGTGTTTCCTCCTGATTCAGAACATGACAGGTTGACCGTTCCTTATTTCCTGACATATTTTAATGTTTGTCTAAGGAAGGATTGTCTCACAAAACATATAGGGTACTATGTTCTCCAGTAAGTATTTGCCTCAGGACATTTCTTAATGCAAGTCCTGTATTTTAGCACCCCTTGCAGAGCATAGGGCTTCCCTGAGGATTTTGGCACATAGTGTGATGCTGGAACACCAACCACTTATGCCATTCAAGCACAAAAGGGATTTTAGATTCTTTTAAACATTTAATGAGAAGAAACTGAAGAGAAAATTGACTGCATCTGGTGATTCCAACACTAGACTTAGTGTGGAATTTAAGCCCAAATAACTCAAATTTTGGAGTAAACATAAATATCAGATTATTGTGTGATTATTTGGTTGAGGTAATATGGCTAGATCCTATGAGTGATGGTGAGTTTTCCTTCAGAAGAAAAAAAAAAATCAGTGTCAACACTCAACCATTCACAGAAGTAAGTGGTCAAGACCAAGGCAAAAATAGGGGACCAAGAGGTAGGTTTAGTGTCAGGGGCAGTTTGGGCTAACTCCCCAGCATAGAAAATCTGGGGTAATTTCAGATTAGGGGACTAAATTTTCCTTAGTTATATGGAGTCAAGTCATGATTGAGGTAATGAGCTGATCTTTAAAGAATCCTTAAAGAAATAGTAATTCTCTGTTACTTACTACATTATTCTCTGTCTATTCTTTAAAGTCTTGAAAATTCTTTTAACCCAGTGTGTGCTGTGTTGTGGAGAACTAAGAAGTGCCTGTTCTCCATTTGGGACTAAGTGAAATCTTGCTCATTCTTCTTGCTCATCTTCTACCTTAATGCATTTGCTGTGGTTTATTTATAAGGGTTTTTTCTCAAATATTTTCCTCAGATGAGTTGCTTGGATCAGATATTCTTTGTCTCTGTGATGATCTCATTTATCTTCCATTCACCCTGATAGAAGAATGATAGCTTGGCTAGATACAGGATTCTAGGATTGCGGTCATTTTTTCTCGGTAGTGTGTAGATTCTCCTTTATTTTCATCTAGCTTTCAGAATTGAAGATGAGAGGGCGCCTGGGTGGCTCAGTTGGTTAAGCGACTGCCTTCGGCTCAGGTCATGATCCTGGAGTCCCGGGATCGAGTCCCGCATCGGGCTCCCTGCTCGGCAGGGAGTCTGCTTCTCCCTCTGACCCTCCTCCCTCTCATGCTCTCTGTCTCAAATAAATAAATAAAATCTTTAAAAAAAAAAAAAAAGAATTGAAGATGAGAAATACAATGATATCTTTTTTTCTCATTGTACAAAAAGTTTTCTTCTGGCTTAAAGCTTATAAGTTTTGTTTTGTTTTTTCCTTAGGAATAAAAAATTTTAAACAGACTATTCCTAAATAAATATTCATTCTTAAAATGAATTCTTAAAATACAGTTTATGAATTTATAAACTCCTTAATTCTTCAGGCACAGGTCTGCCCTCTACTCAGGGATATTTCTTTCCAGTAGTTCCGGATTTTCTTTCTCATCTTTTAACTGCTCTTTTTTTTTTTTTCCTTTTGAAAAACTTAGTTTTCACAAATGAGAGCCCTTGGATATACTGGCCACATCACTACCCCTTTTCTCATAATTCCCTTTATCTCTTTTTCCTCTTCTTTTTTGAGATCATTTTAAAATTTCCTATTTTGTATAATTAATTCTAGCTTCAACAGTGTATATGTTTCTTTTTGGTTAAATTACTGATTTTTTGTTTGTTTCTAGTTTGAACATATGTTCTTAACTTTCAGTACATATTTTTACCTTCATGTACATCTTCATAAGTGATACATATATGTACTTGACTTTTTCATCCAACAATTCTGTTTCACTGGTTTTGCATTTCAAAAATCATTTGATCTCTCTAGCCATTATTTATCTTTTTTAGCTTAATGGAGTCAACACATCTTGCTTGGATATTCTTAAGATTGGGTTTATTGTAGATGGTGAGTAGAGAAAATGATTTCTGCTCCTATGATGGTCTGTGGTGTGGGGAAAAAAGGGGGGGGGCTGGGCTCCTGTAAATGCTTCTCTTGTGCATCAAGAGAAAAGTCAACCAAAACTATTAATTCAAGCTTTTTAAAAATGTTGTAAATGGAAAAAGTCAAGATGAGTGTTCTACAGGAAACAAGTTGCTTGAAGTATTATTGGGATAGATTGGAGAAAGTCAAAGTTGAGTGTTGTTCTGAGAATTGTTCAGTTTATTAAAGGTATGAGAAAATTAAGATTGTGTTAATTGTGGTAAGGATTCATAAACAGTAAGACTTGCTAAGAGTCAACTTGGACTTAGTACGAGGGGAGGGAAGATAGAGTTGAGGCTAAGGTCTTCTGTGCATCAGTAAAAATGTTTCATTTCCTGAGCATATTTCACACTTGTTTTCCTGCACAATTGCAGCATTAAGACAGGGAAGTCTCAGGTCAAACATTCAGCACTATTGTGCCTTTTGGACTTAAAGATTAGAGATCCCTTATTACCAGCTATTCCAAAGACTCCTGTTTTTGCTGCTGGATTCGATGGCTTTCTTCAGTGAATATCTTAGGAATATTCTTAAGCATGGAAGGGAGACCCTATCAGTTCTCTCCACAGAGATCTCAGTGGAATCTTTATTTATATTAATTTTCCTGGATTAAAATTGGCAAATGTTTTAAAGATGGGCATATGAGGAAGGAAGGCGCACATTCTGTTCACCTGTTTTTAGATTTCACAGTTCTTTTGTTTTTTTTGTTACTTACCTGATAAGAAGTTTGACGATTTCTTGTAAATGTTTCCTTTTTGTTACTACTTACAATTTAAAAGACCTGGAAATGCATTAGCAAGTTGGTATCTCATATGCCAAAATGTTTGACTACATAAGTAATTTAGAAATTAATAGTGATAACACATTAGCTATTTGGAACTGAGGGGAAAATGTGGTCATGTCATAAATCAGATATTTCATTAAACAATCCTATGAGTTTCTTTGCCTTGTGAAAAATATGTGTATTCATTTTAATGAAGTGCATTAAGATGGCAATTTTCACCATGGTGTCGAATGTCCCGAAGATAACAGTTAAATTTAAGCCATGGAGCGAGGAAGAGTGAAGACAAAATAAAATAAAACAAAATAAAAATAAAATCTTTTTACTTAATTGTACTAAATATGGTTAGTATTTAGTCTTTGACTTTTTACTTTGTCACATTAATGTAAAGTTTTTAACGAAATGCAGACTTCTAACAGGATGGATTTATTCTTTCTGTAAATGAATGTCCAAAAGCTTTTAAAATTTAAATGACTTTCTTTATGAGAACACATACACTAATTTACCTACACAAAAGAAAGAGAGAAATATTTTCCAGACTATAAATGGCTACAATGAATCACTTTAAAGAGTCACAGAATAGGGGCGCCTGGGTGGCTCAGTAATTAAGCCTCTGCCTTCGGCTCAGGTCATGGTCCCAGGATCCTGGGATCGAGCCCCGCGTCGGGCTCCTTGCTCCACGGGAAGCCTGCTTCTCCCTCTACCACTCCCTCTGCTTGTGTTCCCGCTCTCGCTGTGTCTCTGTAAAATAAATAAATAAATAAAATCTTTAAAAAAAAAAAGTCACAATATTACAAGGTTTTGTCCTTGACTTGACAATTATTGTTAATTTTATATTGCCAATAAATATATTGTTATTATGGAATAATGCAAGATTAGAGTGAAGATTTAAGACTCAGAGTAATTTTTTTAAATAACTGAGTGTCAGCCTATTGTTTTAGTTATTTAAGTTTACAGATTTTAGTAGAGTTAAGACCATACAATTAGTATTGTTTAACTAGTTCAGTGATAAAATATTTTATCATTCTATACTAAGCCTGACATATTTCTGAGGAATACAATTGACCCTTGATCAATACGGGTTTGAAGTGCATGGATCTGCTTATATGTGGATTTCTTTGGTAAATACAGTACATACTGTAAATGTATTTTCTCTTCCTTATGATTTTTTTCACATTTTCTTTTCTCTAGCTTACTTTATTATAAGAATACAGTATATAACACATTTAACATAAAAATACGTGTTGATCTACTATGTTATCTGTAAGGGTTGTAGTCAATAGTAGTCTATTAGTAGTTAAGTTTTGGGGAGTCAAGTTTTACATATATTATCAACTACATGGAAGCTCCACACTTGTATCTTCATGTAACCTTAATTATCTTGTTTTAGGGTCAGTATCCAAATGCAGTCATATGAGGGTTAGGGCTTTAACATATATATTTTGAGGAACTCAATTCAATCCATGTCACACCTTAAAATATATGCCAGAGAAATTAAAGGCAAGCTGACCATAGGATTTGCAACATGAGAATAATTTATACATGGTTTAGGATTTTTTTTTAAGTAAGTTCTAAATAGTTTCATGTGTAGCTATGGGCACAAATGTTGAATAAAGTTAAAAATCAGTCATTACAATACATTAAGATGTGCTGTATTACTATGTGGCAGACTCCTGTGCAATAAAGATTGCTACGTAGATTTAAGAGAGAAAATTGATATGCATTCTTGTTACATTTTAAGATAATTCACTTTAATTAAAATGTAAAAATATGATTTGGAGATTTTGCTATTTAATACACGTAGGTTATCTCATTAATTCAGAATTGCCAGAGGGGCACCTGGGTGGCTCAGTCGGTTAAGCATCCAACTCTTGATTTCAGCTCAGGTCATGATCTCAGGGTCATGAGATCAAGCTCTGTGTTGAGCTCTGCACTGGGCATGGAGCCTGCTTAAGATTCTTTCTCCCTTTCCTTCTACCCTTCCTGCTCCCCACTTGTGTGCACTCTCTTTCTCTCTCTCTTAAAAAAAATTTCAGAATTGCCAGAGGTATTTTTATATAAAACCAAATAGCTTCTGGAGGTCGGTAGGGGGATGGGTGAAATGGGTAGAGGGGTGGGTGGGGGATGGGTGCAATAGGTGAAGGGGTGGGTGGGGGATGGGTGAGATAAGTGAAAGGGTGGGTGGGGAATGGATGAAACAGGTGAGGGGGATTAAGAGTACACTTACCATGATGAGCATTGAGTAATGATGTGTAGATTAAGGCACACACCTGTGATGAGCACCAGGCGATGTATGCAAGTGTTGAATCACTGTATTGTACAACTGAAACTAATATAACACTGTAGTTAATATACTGGAATTAAAATTAAAAACAATTAAAAAATTTTAAAAAAAACAATAATTTCTGTCTTAGTTTCAGATTCTACTTCAGTTTTACCTACCAGTGCCCATTTTTCAACAATCTCACCTCCCAAATTTTAGATTTTGCTTATTTACTGCTATTTATTTATTCATTCAAAAAACATACTTAATAGATATAATTTAGAATTTTTAACAGCCCCTGCTATTAAAGAGTCAGAGCTCAAAGTCTTATAGAAAAATGAGAATAAGGGAATCTATGAATCACGGCCATTTGATAAATGCTATGAAAGAGAATAAAGAATGCATAGTAAAAGTCCTTTAATATATTCAAGGATGACACTAATGAGACAGTAAGCTTGGGCTGAATCTTTAAGACCTATGATTTAAAAAGCAGATGAGTATCTACGCATTGGCATGAAGGCTTGTGAAGGAGAGCATGATTTGGGAGTACTGGGAGCATTACGAAGGAAGGACTAAAGGGTACAATAAAAGGAGGCAGAAGGAAATAGGAGATAGCTTCAGTGTTCTGGATAGCATATCTCACTTGATTTTTCCATGCTACTCAAAATGACATTTTTCCACCTCAATTTTTTGTGGCCAGAATTATGAACTTAATTAGTCTCTACTTGGCTGGAAAAATATCTGGATCCTAGATCCTCTAGGCTATTTGTTCTTTAGCATAACCTGTCTTTAATGTTGAACCATCCTGCCCTGCTGCTCACCATGATAGTAAAGGCAGATATAGTCAGAAGTTCAATTCCTGTAAGGAGAGTAATATGCCTAAGAAGAGGGTTGGAACGTCAGTAGCCTAGAGTCAAAATCTTGGGAAATTCATTAGTCAAGACATAAATTCCAAGAAAATTTGATTTAAATGAATCAAGAAAGATAGGAAATAAGTTCTTATCTCCAGAAATGTGATTGACAAGAATTAGAACTTAAAGATATAGATAATAGAATATTATTCAGCCATAGAAAAAAAAAAACTTGCCATCTGTGATAACATAGATGAACCTGGAGGACATTATGTTAAGTGAAATGAGCCAGATACAGAAAGATACATTTTGTATGATCTCGCTTATTTGTGAAATATAAAAACAAAAACAAAACAAAAAAAGAAAGAAAGAAAAAATTTAACTGATAGAAACAGAAAGTATAATAGTGGTTGCTAGGGAGTGAGGGAGAGTGGAAGAAAAAGGCAGATGTTGGTCAAAGGTACAAACTTTGACTTAAAAATAAATCAGTTTTTATCTAATGTACAGCATGGTGACTCTAGTCAATAGTACTATATAGTATACTTGAAATTTGCTAAGAGAGTAGGTCTTAAGCATTTAATCACATACACACACAAAAACGTAACACAAAAAAAATGTATGCATGGTGACAGTGACGGATGTGTTAATTAACTTGATTGTGGGAACCACTTCACCATGTATACATATATCAAATCATCATGTTGTACAATTTAAATATATGTAATTTTATCTATTTAATCAGTTCTACCTTAATAAAACTGAGGTGGGGTGGAAAGGGCATAAATACAACCTATTCAGGTAAAGACTGACACACTTGACTCTAATGTTTGTACATACATATTTATATTCATATTTATGTATCTAATACACATATACTATAAAGTACACATATATAACTCTATAAAAATAGAATTATCACTAATAACAATTTTTATCTTAGTGACTGCCTAAAAAATTTTGCCACTATGTGACAAAGTATTAATTGCCCTAATATGTTTTCAAAACTTATAACGATAGTTAAGAAAAAAGACAACAAAGAGTAAAAGACACAAGGGCACTTTTGGAGGTATTTGTTACCTTAATTATGGTGATGGTATCACAGTGCATACATATGTCCAACTTCATCTAATTGTATGCATTAAACATGTACAGCTTTTTGTAGATCAATAATATCTCAATAAAGCTGTGAAAATACATTACACGAAGATAGTTTCTTAGTTTGTTTTCTCTTGAAAGCAAAGACCAACAACTTTGGTACAGGCACTGTATTTGGGAGATAATCTCACTAAGGGGGAGTGGGGGAACATAATAAGGGATACAGGAAAGGAAGAGAGGCCAATGTAGAGGTCTGTAATGAAGCTCGATGCTATGGACAAAGACTCACTACTGCTGGGACCTCTGAGAAGCAAACAAAATGTCTACCAAGTTTTTCTATCAAAAAGATAGGAAGCTAGAGGATCCTAGTCCTAGCAGTGGTTCCTAAATTCCACTGTATGAAGATTGGCCCTGAGGATGAACTCTAGCATTTCAGGGCAGTGCTTAAGAACAGTCAGAGGAAACTCTGTCAGGCCTTGAGACAGCCCTGAGGTAGAATACATAAAGTCTATTATTGCAACCTTGAGACTAGCTGCTGGGTGTGTGAGTTTGCACAGAAATATCCACTAAACTTGCCAGTGCTGAAATCAGAGATGAGTCAAGGGGATGTGACCTATACATCCCTTTATTTATTTATTTTTTTCTTAACATTTTTTTCTTAACAAGAGGCATCTTCTATAAATATGAATGAACAATTTTCAGAAGTGTAATCTCAAATAACTAATAAGAATTTCAAAGTAATCTCAATATTTTTATAATTGGTAAAATAAAAATTTTAAATAAAAATAAAAAAATTTTAAATAAAAAAATAAAAATAAAAATAAAAAAATAAAAAAATTTTAAATAAAAAATAAAAATAAAAATAAAAAAATAAAAAAATTTTAAATAAAAAATATTTAAAAAAATTTAAATAAAAAGAAATAATATTCCACTTCTTTAGATATTAGCTAAAAATAAGATTTGAAACATCAGTTAATGGGAATTGTGTAGAAGTAATAACTCTCATGTTCAGATGGCAGAAGTATAAATTGGTATAAGCACTTCTGTAAGAATTGAAATGGGAAGCTAAACAGAATAACTTCTGATCAAGCAATTATCTTTTAGGTATTCCTGAAAATTAATCCAAACTACTATCTCCAGAAGAATGTTGTATATTCATATGATAGAAATAAAAAGTAGCAATTAAAATGAAACAACTTGATTTCTATTTAAAATCATAGATTTCAAAATTACAATATGTATAAAAGGAAGTTTTGTAGCACAGAAAATATATCAATGATATGGACTGAAATCCGTGTTAAACAGTGATGTATAATGTAGAATAACGTTGTAGAAATATGGCCTGGAAGGACTCTGAAAGGGCCACAAATTCATGATAGAAGAAAGAAGATAATAGTGGAGAAGTTAGAAAAAAAATAGTGGATTTCAAGGTAGTATGTAAAATTTTACATCTTTAATAAAATATCAACTGAATTTTAAAATGAGGTATCATTAAAGAAAAATCAAAACTATAAAAACAGAGGTTCTAATAAATTAAAAAATGCTTTTATTTTTAGCTTATTACCTTGTCATTATTGTCCTTATTTAATATCACTGACTTCAAAATGAAAAGAATGCTATATTAATTATGGTTCTCCGAGAAATAGAACCAAAAGGATATCTATCTACCTATCTATCTATTATTTATTTACTTATTTAATGCTAATATCACTCGGCCTGAGCATAAATAATACTCGAGTGCTAATATCACTCGGCCTGAGCAATTATGGAGGCTGAGAAATCCCAAGATTTGCAGGTGCTGAGCTGCAATCAGGCATCTGATGGCATGGTTCCATTCAGGATCTGAAGGACTGAGAATCAGTAGAGTCAGTAGTGTAATTCCAGTCCTAAAATGGGCAGGCTCAAGACCCAAAAAGAGCTGATGTTTCAGTTGGAACCTGAAGGCAAGAAAAGAGCTACCTCCAGGCTCCAACAACAGGAGCACTGTCTTAGCCTTTTTTTTTTTTTTAATTCAATCTTCATTTGCTTGCATAAAGCCCACCTACATTAGAGAGAGCAATCTGCTTCATTCAGCCTACAGATTCAAATGCTACTGTCATCTAGAAATGCCCTCACAGACTTACCCAAGAATAATATTTGACCACATATCTGGGCACCTTGTGGCCCAATCAAATTGACATATAAAATCAACCATAAGAGCCCTATTCTCAGTTTTTAAAGATTTTATTTATTTATTTATTTATTTATTTATTTATTTATTTAAAAGAGAGAGCATGAGTGGGAGGGGCAAAGGGAGAAGGAGAGAGGGAATCTCAAGCAGACTCTGCACTGAGCACAGAGCTGGAGGTGTGACTCAGTCTCATGACCCTGAGATCATGACCTGAGCCAAAATCAAGAGTCAGGTGCTTAATTGAATGAGTCACCCGGGTGCCTCCTATTCTCAAGTTTTAAAATGATGGATGCTTATTATAAAATAAAAAAGACAGAATGAGAGAGAAAAATTGAAATCTCCCAATCAATAACAAAGATTATTAACCTTTTAATTAAAAAAGTTATTTTGAGAGACACCTGGGTGGCTCAGTTGGTTAAGCATCTAACTTCGGCTCAGGTCATGATCTCGGGGTCCTGGAATCAAACCACCCATCAGGCTCCGTGCTCAGCAGGAAAAAAGTTATTTTGATAAATATATATAAATACATGTAAATATGGTTTTATTATTTATCTTCCTTTTGTTGTTTTTTTCTAACTTAATAATTTATCATCACAGTATATCTGTTCTACTTAAAAAATATTACTTCTTAAATACTCCATAATATTTTATTTATTTTTTTTCTTAACATATAATGTATTATTTGTTTCAGGGGTACAGGTCTGTGATTCATCAGTCTTACACAATTCACAGCGCTCACCATAGCACATACCCTCCCCAATATCTCTCACCCAGCCACCCTATCCCTCCCACCCCCCTCCACTCCAGCAACCCTCAGTTTGTTTCCTGAGATTGAGTCTCTTTATCATTTGTCTCCTCCTCTGTTTTCATCTTGTTAATCCAATCAAGAAATGGACAGAAGACATGAACAGACATCTCTGCAAAGAAGACATCCAAATGGCCAACAGACACATGAAAAAGTGCTAATATCGCTCGGCATCAGGGAAATCCAAATCAAAACCTCAATGAGATATCACCTCACACCAGTCAGAATGGCTAAAATTAACAAGTCAGGAAAAGACAGATGTTGGCGAGGATGTGGAGAAAGGGGAACCCTCTTACACTGTTGGTGGGAATGCAAGCTGGTGCAGCCACTCTGGAAAACAGTATGGAAGTTCCTCAAAAAGTTGAAAATAGAGCTACTCTATGACCCAGCAATTGCACTACTGGGTATTTACCCCAAAGGTACAAATGTAGTGATCCGAAGGGGCACCTACACCCCAATGATCATAATATTTTAATTTATAGGTAATGATGGTAGTAGCATCATTGAATTACCTGATTGACCATCAACAGACATTTTTTTTAATTTATATCATTCATGTGCAGCTGTTTAAAGAATATCATGATGTATTAGTCCAGATTTTAACTGCAAATAATAAGAAGTATGGTAATATGGTAAGTGGTTTAATCAGAACGATAGATCCAGAATCTCTAGCAGAGCGAAAAAGTCAGGATAGGAGGCTATGCAGCCAGAAACGATGTAAAATGGTAGATGCAACTACCATGGGAAGGAGCCCAGTGCTATGACCATGGGCACAAACCCAGCAGCTGACCCTGCTAATGCTGATGCTCAACTTCAGTCACTCAGCTAACTCTGCTAACCCTGAAAGCCAGATGTCTTTGCCAAGAGAGTTTGACAGAAGATTGCCTCTACATGGCACAGCTTTTTTCCATTTTTGTTAAAGTCCACATCTATCATGGGGTAATCAGTCTAGCAATGCTTATTTAACATAACTGTGCCCCAGTGGTATGTGAGGATGGGAAAGCAAGTCTGTGGCTTCTGTCTGGCCAGACAGGATTCAGTGTGGAGAATTTCCTCCTAAATAGAAATGACATTAAAGAGTTGCTCATGTCCACACACATCACAAATAAGCATATGATCCAACCTGCTCACTGACCCATATCAACCCCCACATTCTTTAACTTCCAAACAACACAAAATGCCCCTGGCTTACATGATGTCACTGTTCCAGAAATCTTCAATTCTACTCTCCACTTCTCTCCATCCTGCTCTTTGATCCAAGTGGCTGACCTGCAGGGACCGCAACAGCTCCCTTGTCTGATTTCAGCTTTGAGTTAAGTGGGAGTCCTGTCAGGAGGCCAGAGGGAAGGACAGTGAGGTAGTGGGTGTGTTTTCTCCTGGCTCTCTCCCTGTGGGGTGGCCCCAGGCTGGCTCCATCTCTCACGTGAAAGTTGACTCTTTGCATTTTGAAACTCTAATTGAACTCAATCATTTCCCTCTGGGTTCTAGTAATTGCTGACTTTTTTTCTTCCTTTTGGGTCTAGGGGTGGCAGAGTCCCAAAGTACTTACTGTACCATCCATTGTGGTTTCCCTACATCTTGTCACTTCTTTGACAAGTAATCCCTTTTTTGAAGCACTCCTGGAACAGAATGTGGATGCTGTTTCCTGCTAGCAGACCAATGCAGTAATTATATGTTATTCCACAAAGATGCTTCCCTCTGACCAAAGGAGAAAAACGTAAAGTCTAATACGTTATTGTATCTAGCTTTGATACAGGATTTTTATTTTACTGTTTCTTCCTATTTTATTAAAGTCTCATGTCATTATATGATAATCTATCGAATAAATTATTAATTTACCAATATTAATAAACTCTCTGGAATGTAAAGAAATAAGAATTGTTTTTTTTAAAAAGCTAGTTAAAACGTATAATTGAATGTGACCCACAATCTAGACATATAGATAGATATCATAGCTCTAGTTTCTGTAACCATTCATAAAGCCATAATTGACAGATAATGCTTCATCTTTCACTAACCATTCCACTTTCCCTTGGTCCTCAGTCAGCTCTGCCATTTGGAGTTTCTCACCTGATGGATGTACTGAACTGTCTTTCCTGAGATAGATGACATCTATGGGGCGCCTGGGTGGCTCAGTTGGTTAGGCGACTGCCTTCGGCTCGGGTCATGATCCTGGAGTCCCGGGATCAAGTCCTGCATCGGGCTCCCTGCTCGGCAGGGAGTCTGCTTCTCCCTCTGACCCTCCCCCTTCTCATGCTCTCTCTCTCTCATTCTCTCTCTCAAATAAATAAATAAAATCTTAAAAAAAAAAAAGATGACATCTATGTAGTTTTCCAAACATAAAATTTATGCAGTTTATTTGTTCACTTGATAGAGCATCTTAAGATGACCTATTCAGTCTAGAGAATATGTTGTGGATTGGAAAGGATGGGCAAGAATGAAACAGGGGTCTCAATTGGAACACTTATTACAATAGTCGAAAGAAAGAAAGAAAGAAAGGAAGGAAGAAAGAAAGATGAATTTGGAGGGAGGGAGGATGGCAGTGGAGGTGGAGAAAAGTGTACAGTATTGGAAAATATTTTGGAAAGGGGCAAAGCAGGAATTATTAATGAATTGGTTATAGGAAGAAGACAGAGAAAGTCAAAGATAACTCTTAGATATTTAGCTTGTGCATTTGGGTGAATGTTCAGAACATTTAAAGAGAGAGAAAAAGTAATGAAAAAAAAATATTTGAGTGATGCTATCAAGATGTCACCCTGGGACAAAATACGTTTGAGATGACTATTAGGGACACCAGGTAAGTACATAGATGTATCAATCTGGAATTTAGAGAAAGGTTCAAGACTGAATATTAAAAATTCAGCTGTCATCCTCATGTAAATTTTATTTATGCCATGTGACTGGCCTGGGTCAGTAAGGGAGAAAAATATAAGGGAGAAGGAAGAATGGTAAGGAATAAATCCCTGGGAACCCATACTTGGAGTTCAGATAGAGAAGTTCTCTAAAATGTCAGACAAAGACTAGTCATTGAGGTTGGAATAAAAAAATCACCCTAAAAGTGTGAGACCACAAAAGTGAGGTTAAAACGGTATTTAAATCAGAGAACAGAGATTAACTGTATTGCAAGAGTTTGAAGGGTAGAGCAGAGGCCAAAGATATTACCAATGTTTTTGGTAAGAGTCAATGGCTAGTCAGCTGGATGAAAGCTGTTCATTTCCGTGGGCTGATATAAAGAGAATTTGGGCGAGGAGTGAAGACAGCTAACAGCAGATTTCTTACTAATAAAGCCTAAATTTTAGGGCACCTCTCATGTATGGACCACACTTATAGTAGCTCTCTTTAGGTGTCTCCAAAGAAAAAAATCCATTTATTTTATCTTTTGCATGACTTTTAATACTAATCATATCACTAACATTACAGAAACAGGTAAAATGCTAAAAGTTATGTTTTCTTCCTTAATACTTACCCCAGTGAAGCTTTGAACATAAGGTTTTATGGAGATTGATGTTTGTTTAAATACATCTACTTGAGTAATGTAGCATTACCCTCATTTCTAACACCGTGAGATGCACTACCACTGTGTATTTTATGCCTTTTTTTTCAATGATAATAACAGTTGGCCATGAAAGCCTGTTTAATGACCTATAACTCCTTCAGAGAATAATTGCAAATGTTGCACTCAAAACTGCTAAGCTATTTTTCATATCACATTTGACATTTTAAAATGTTACTGTGTTTTAGAAATAAACCTATTTAAGTAAATTAACCTCCAAATCCTATGTAAAATGTATCTGATGTGTAAAATATATTTAATTATAGTGCAGAAAGCAAATTTAGCACAAGTTTGTCAGCTCATACATCTTTTTAAAAAATGTCCTTGTGAAATAAAGTCAGTGTGTCACCTCTGCCCAGAACAACCTCAAACTATTGCAGTTGTGTTAGCAACAGCTCCAAATACTGTAAAACTAGTGATAGGTTATAGTATACATTGTTGTCACATATAAAATTTAATAAAATTGATCGAGGTTTTGAGCAAGTTCTGAGTTCTTGCAGAAATGAGTATGTAGGAAAAAGTAGGAGAAAATAAGAATACAGGTATGAAAAATTCATGTTTTGTTCAATGTAATCCAATCACCATTTAGCCAGTATGACTGGATGCATAGTGTCACACAAGACGTGTTAGTTTAGTGTACTAAACCCTCTGCCTTAAGGAAAGTCATAGTAGGGATGCGTGGGTGGCTCAGTTCGTTAAGTGGCTGCCTTCGGCTCACGTCATGATCCCAGGTCCCCGGGATTGAATCCCCTCATTGGGCTCCTTGCTCGGCAGGGATCGTGCTTCTCCCTCTGCCTTCTGCCCCCCTGGCTTGTGATCACACACACTCTCTCTCCCTGAGAAGTAAATAAAATCTTTAAAAGAAAAAAAAGAAAGCAATAGTAGCAAGAGCTTATCTTTTCCCAATATCCTATAAAACTAAGTAGAACACAATTTTTTTTGGTACCTCTATCTATGGACCTGTTCCACTTTTCAGGCCAATGATGTAACTAAATGCAAAGAAAAATCTAAGGTTATAGAGTTATTTGGATAAATCACATTAATATGAATAAATATACACATACATATATAAATGCATAGATTCTTAGTTTAATATTTTCTTGTTCTTAAAAAAAGGGTATGTAAGGAAGACCAAATTTCAGGGAAGAAAACATGTTATTTCTAAAGCTAAGACAAGTTTATTGTACATACGAGATCCATTGTACATGGAGTTGGCAAATGCTTTTTAACTAAAGGTACATTATCTTGATAGTTCTTTTATAGTAAAACAAGTTTCTCAGATGTAAAGTAACATAATAGTAAAATTTCTGGATACTTGCAATATCCTTGTTGCTTAAAACAATTCTAAGAATCTTATTAAGACCTAGCTTTAAAAATCTAAAACAATTTCAAAACAGAAAGCCTAAGAGAATTGAAACAAAGTAGTGTATATTTTATATTTGGACATTGCACATTAATGCCCACATGATATCACCTATGGTTACCCATATGTTAAAGTAATATACACAGTCTAATCCATGATTAGACTAATATGCATGATTCTAATCCATGGCTTCTGACCATGTTTGTGGTTCAAGGAAGAGCCAATACCTTTAATGTTATATTGTAGAGATAATATGATATTGCACAGAAGGAAATATATACATTTAAAAGTCTGACAGTGTCTGTTTGAAGTATCTGACTGGCTAACTTACTTCCTTGAACTCAAGAGTGATATTCTCTTTCAGAGGAATTTTGCAATGCCTGGTACTTTTTTTGATAACCTCTAAGCCTTCAATATTAGAGTCAGAGAATTCACACTTTTTTTTCCTAGTAACAGTTTTTACCTTGTGAACCAAAGCTCTCTTGGATCTACTTTTCTGTCTAGTTCCAAATGGCTATGGACTTCTAAGCATCCTCATTAACATTTATTTCATACTCATCCATTCTGAATAAAGCCGCTCCTAGAATGCATTAAAGAGTTTTCACACTCAGGCCATGCAAGAGTACCACTGAAATCAATGCTCCACAAACTTAGGAACCATGCCAAATTCAATCAACTCTGGCTTCCATGTAATGTGATAGTTATGCTTTCTCTCCACTGCCATAGTATTCTATTTCCCACTTTCACCAGCTTTGTGGCAGCCCCAGCACCTTTGGCCTATCCAAAGAATTGATGGGAATCCAAATTTGAAGTTCTTTTTGTTCTACCTCTTGGTAAAGAATCTAAGTCTTACACAAACAATGAATCATGGAACACTACATCAAAAACTAATGATGTAATGTATGGTGATTAACATAACATAAAAAAAAAAAAGAATCTAAGTCTTAAAAACACCAGATGCAAAGACGTGATGTTTGATGCATCAATATGAACTACTTCTCAGTGTAGTTGAAGATGATTCTTTCTTTGGAACATCAATTAAGATACTCTAGTTGTTTTAATAAACCTTGCTGAATGCTTTCTTTACCTATATCCTATAACTGGTGAATGCTTGGTATACTGTTTCTTGTGTTCTTCCAGAACACAAGCTGTGATGTTTTATATTGTCACTGGCATATGGGTGCAGTTTGCAATTCCATATCTTCAGCATGTATGTAGCTAGACTCAAGGCAGTAATATCATAGATAGCCCAGAGGGACTGCAAGGCGTTTAGTTATTCTGTTCCGAAATGATTTTACTTTCTTCATTTGATCTCAGCAGCATTTGTTTTTTCAAATTGTGTGTTATGGTGGGAAAATTTTTTAAAAAATCACTTTCTTCTAAGGGAGATTTTTCTGTAACTATCTTGATGCATTGTCATATATATTACTTTTAAAAATCTAAAGCATCCTACCTAAAATCTCTATCCCACTTTATTTTCTTATTTATTTTCTTATTTCTTATTTTCATCCACTTATCTAATCTGGTTGTTAATACCAATCAGTTCCTCAACTTCCTTTTGCTGGTATATTACCATCAATTCTCATAAACTGTTACTCAGGAATTGGAACACATTCTTAACTCACACCAACGCTTATTTGTTGAATACTTATATATGTTCTTGTGGGGAGGAGGTGGTTTTGATTGAGATGACAAATTTACTGTTTCTGCTACTGATTTAGGCTCTTATGCCTTTTTATTTATTTTTTTAGTCTGCTTCAGGTATCATAACAACAAAAACAAGATAAATGTTTTCACCCCATCAGAAACACGTATATGGCACACAAATTTCTAAATCTGTACGGAAGTCACTACATTTAGGACACAGCTGGTTTCCAACTTTCCCAGAATTCTTGCAACCTAATTATTTTATGGTCTCCTTCACTTACTAATTTCTCATTTCCATCTCCATAATCATCTTTTCTTAGTCATTTTTAAAAAAGATTTTATTTACTCATTAGAGTGAGAGAATATGAGAGAGAGAGAGAGAGCACATGAAGGGGGGAGGGTCAGAGGGAGAAGCAGACTCCCTGCTGAGCAGGGAGCCTGATGCGGGACTCGATCCTGGGACTCCAGGATCATGACCTGAGCCAAAGGCAGTCGCTTAACCAACTTAGCCACCCAGGCGCCCCTTCTTAGTCATTTTTTAAAGACAAGGTATAATGGTTTTCCTAAAGGGTTCTAACGGATCTCTTTTAAAATCTAAGGTTTAAAGTCCCCAAGCTCTACTAAAACTGCTATGTAGTGCAACCAAAAGAATTCCAGTGCATGGAGGTGAACCAGGATATGATGAGATCCCATCATGCCACAGGTACCACCCATAGTAGAAACTACCAGGAAGTCTAGGACAGGGTCTGGCCCCCACTAATATCCAGCTGCCTTGGAGAGGCTCATCTAAGGCCCATCACAGGCTGTAATAGAATGATTCTGAGTCTTCCCACTAGTCCCAGTTCAAAGTACTATTGTCACTTTTGTGGCTATTCTTCACTGATCTGCCACCACCGGGTCAGCAGAAGAGATAATCTATCTGTCCTCCTTTCCATCCTAACATTTTACATGACTCACTTAGAGGATATTGGGTAGACTTAACATTAACTAGGGTAAGAGATTTAGTGTACTGAAGCCTTGTGGTCACAGCTTCCTGTCCTGGCATGCATATTGAGTATATGGGGAAGCCATATAATTATTTCTATAGAAACTATTCTCTTTACTAAAGTTGCTAATTTAGTAATTGTGTTTCTAAATCAATACCAGTATTTTACATATATATGTAAATATGTGACTATAACAAGTCTTTTAGTAGCAGAAATGCTAGGCAGAAATACTTGACGTATTTCTACCCCTACCTCTAAACACTGGCTCATTTTATTAATTCCATTAAATTAAAGCAACTTTTGGATCATCTTCCAAAGCAAATTAATAAAAGCTTGATCCTTTTCAGATTTAGGATCTGTCTCATGCATATGTACTATCTAATTTCCTGCTGTGCATTGGACCAATATCAGCATGACACTGGCTAAAAACTTTAAAATAATCTGCTCACTTTCTCATGGCACGGATGCGTATTCATAACCTTCCTGGTTCCCTTATAAATCTTTATCACTTAAGACTTCAAATTAAGCTTGAAGTTAGCCCCTCAGGCTCTGCTTTAAATCAAATAAATGCTACATTTTCCCATCCCTTATTGAAATTGATTCTCCCTGAGGCTGTGGGAGAAGAAAGTCCTTTTTGTCTTTGCTTCCTAAGTATGTCTTTAGTGTCATTAAAAAGGAAACAGAAGAGTATAAAGAAAGTCATGTCTATTTTGCCCTGTCTGTTGACCCTAAAACAGCCAATGTGGGATAGCACACTATAACTTCCAGATCCTTCTCATTCATAACTATTCATCTTGCAGTTTAAGTCTTTTTCCAATAGTCAATCACCTTTGTTATTCGCTTAATTAGAAAAAAAAATAAGTAGTTTTGCTTTTTCTTATGGTGTAGAAAGCCACATGAGAACCTTGTTCCCAATCAAACAGCAGGTAAGAGCCTGATGATCTAAAAAAAAATCAAACTGTCTCTTGAGCCCATTACAACACTCAGGTTATGAAGCAACCATAATTTCTCAAAAATGACAAGCTCCTTCAAGGAGAGACAGGAAACACAAACTTTTACTTTGGGTATGGCATGAGAGGAAATGACAGCCACCATATAAACATGTAAGACTAAATAAGCTAAATTTTTAATGAATTCTTAAGGACTGACTATGGATAATTATGTCAGTTTTGAATAACTAGGGCCCCCCACACAAGAAGAATGTGCACTCAATTTCAAGCTTTTTCCAATAGGTCTCCATCAGGTACTTTTTTTTTTTTTAAGTAAGTTCCATGCCCAGAATGGAGCCCAACGTGGGACTTGAACGTATGACCCCGAGATCAAGACCTGAGCTGAGATCAAGAGTTGGCTGCTTAACGGACCGACCCACCCAGCCACCCCTCCATCAGGTACTTTTAAGAGAAAGATTAGGGTCAGGGTGGAAAATATTATAAAAATCCTATTTGAATCAAAAAGTGAATTATGAAACTCTCCTCTCCTCAGGATCCAGACAAAGATACACTGCAACTGGAGAAAGGAGTAGAAGCAATGGCCATTAGCCACTTTTGGAGACACATGAAATATTCTTTTTTTTTTTTTTAAAGATTTTATTTATTTATTTGAGAGAGAGAGAATGAGAGAGAGAGAGCACATGAGAGGGGGGAGAGTCAGAGGGAGAAGCAGACTCCCTGCTGAGCAGGGAGCCCAATGTGGGACTCGATCCCGGGACTCCAGGATCATGACCCGAGCCGAAGGCAGTCGCCCAACCAACTGAGCCACCCAGGCACCCACACATGAAATATTCTTGAGCCCGGTTTCTTCCCCAAAAGAAAGGCTGGCTCTGCTACCACTGGGGAGGGACAGAAAAATCTTTCAATACAGCGAGAAGATACAACCATTATAAACATTTATGTACCTAATGGCAAATGATCAAAATATATGAAGCAAAAACTGAGAGAATTGCAGGGAGAAATAGAAAGTTTTAAAATAATAGTTGGAGATTTCAGTATCCTTCTCAAAAATGGACAGAATAACCAGAGAGAAGATGAGGGAGTAGAGAACTTAAATAACACAGTAAATTATCTAGCAGACATATATAGAACACTTTACCCCCAAACAATAGCATACACACTCTTCTCAAATGCACATGGAATATTTTCCAGGAAAGGTCATATGTTAAGGCTGCAAATTAGTCTCAATAGATTAAAAAGGTAAATATCATACAAAGTATATTTTCTGACCACAACAGGATAAAGTTAGAAATCAGTGACAGAAGTAAAACTGAAAAATCCACAAATGCTGTAAATTAAACAACACACTCTTAAACATCCAATGGATCAAAGAAATCACCTGGGAAATTAGAAAATATTGAGTAATAAATGAAAACAAGAAACTAGAACATACCAAAAATTTATGCAGTGCAACAAAAGTGGTGTTAAGGGGGAACATTTATAGTCACAGATGCTGGGAGGGAATGGGAGTTATTGTAAATGGTTATAAAGTTTCAGTGTTATAAGATTAAAAAATTTATGGAGTTGGGTGGTGATGATGGTTGCACAACATTGTGAATGTATTTAATACCACTGAACTGTACATTTAAAATAGTTAATATGGTAAATTTCATATTACATGTATTTACCACAATTTTAAAAAATGGGAGAGAGAAAAAAAAAGCTATAGGACATTATCAAAGTGTCATACATGTATTAGAGTCCCAAAAGGAGAAGAATGAAAGAACAAAGCAGTGCTTTGGAGGAAATGTAAAGCATTCGAAACTTATATATTAGAAAATAAAATACATTTCAAATCAATTAAGATTCTACCTTTGAGGAGACTAGAACAATCTAACTAGCGCATCCTAAATGCATCCAGATTGTAGGGGCTGGTTCAGAATGTCTATTTCCTCTCACCAGTTATATTTTTAGCTTCTATGCACTTAGTCTCAGGAGGCATGCAGGAAATTACTGTTTCCTTTATCTCCCTGATCCCTTTCTTTTCCAGTATTCTAGGTGCTCTAACCAGGAATTTTCATTTATAGAGCCTTCCTGAGAAAGCAGTGGAGAGCTTTAAGGGTAGAGATAGCTCCTTACATTTATCATTGAATCAGAGTAGATATCTTGATTCTTCAGAGTGTAGTATCCATAGAAAACTATTTTTATTTGCTTCTGTTATTTTCATATTCTTATTTTTATGGGCTAATTTGAAATATATTGATTTTTATTTGGTATAAAATGCACTCATATTATTAATGGACATGTTTATATTTTTTCTAGCAACTGTAAGTTATTCAGCATCTCAATCTTCTTCCCCAACAATAAAAAAGGGGGTTACCATATTATACCCAATAAATATCTGCTCCATTCTCCCAAATTACTTTGCATATTTTTTAGAAGTTTAATTTCAGAATATTTCTAAAGAAAATAATTTTTATTATCAACTTTGAATTGCACATACCTGTAGAGTTTGCCCCATCATTATGTGTCCTGATTTTCCCTGCTCCTGCTAGGTTCACTTCTTTTTTTTTTTTTAATCCTGAATTTTATATTTTGGTAGTAGTTTCAGCAAATAATTAATAATATATTAGTGTATATTTCTGAAAAATGTATTTAATTTACCCTCACTACTGACTTATAGTGCAGGTAGGTATAGAACTCTAAGGTGACTATTTTTTCTACATGATTTGTGGCTATTACCCCATTGTATCCTCAGGTCTATTATGTTGCTCAGAGTTACTATCAGCCAAATTTATTTCTTCATAGTAAACCATCAGTTTTTTCAACCTTGTAGCTTTTTTATTTTTCATCCAATGTTCTTTTCAGTTGAGTTTTGGGTGAATTCCCAATTGTCTTTGGCCATGTCAAGTCTGCAGTTTATGCTTCTCAGAGCATTTTTATCCCAATGATTATAAATGTTTTATTACTTGTAGGGCTTCAAATAAGCTCTTTTTGAGTTCCCTTCTTATTATATATCTGCTTGTTATTGTTTCATAATTTTCATTCATTTCAGAGTTCACATCCTCTATTTCTTTGAAAATTTCAAGTTAACTCTGTTATTATTGTTTTTCTGAATTCATTCCTGATACACACACACACACACACACACACACAAAATGTTTGCATCAGCTCTCCTCAAAGACTTTCAGGTATTGGCTAGTTGATTCATTTTCACTGTTTCCTGTTTTTTTCTTCTCCACTCACCTCACCATCACTACTTATTTTACAGTAACATCCATCTGAACAGCCCAAGTTCCAAAAGCAGAATCAAGTCTTCCACTGGTGGGTTAGGAATGTACCATATTATGTGATTGGACACATTACAGTCGCTCAGTCCAGGTCCTTCCTGCAACCCTGTGTTTGGTTCTATTTTTTTCCTCAGGTAGGAAGCTTCAAATAAGTTATATTTCCTCTAGTCTGAGTTTGTTTCATGGATAAACAAGCCCTAATAAATTATCTGGCTTTGGCTAGCAGGACTGACACATGCCTTCCATCTAAATAAAGACATTTGGTCTTCATTTCCCCACAGAATAAATATTCTAGTTGCCCTGCTTGCCTCTAATTTTTTTGTTTATTTGTTTCATTCATGTGTCTGGCCTGTAGATTTTTAATTTGTCTTTACTTAAGTAGGTGTAAATCTAATTTTTCTTTCAATATTTTATCTATTACTGATATGAACTTGAAGCAGTAGAGTCCCTCTTAAAACACGTTCCTAGACAAAATTCCTATTTCCTTAAGAATTTCATTAAGACACAGATATAGCATCAAAAATATTAGCTCACCAAAAACTACCAGAATGTGGCTAGGCAATTGTTTCATTATTGAACATTTCTACATAAATCAAAGCTGTTTCCTCCTTATCCTTATCTACCAATTATCACTGTTACTATCTGCTTATAAAAAATTAACAACTACCAAAGACCATTCTCTACTAAGCAATATTTGAACTGTCTCTAAGGATTTGCAGAATGTGCTCCTGTTCAATATTGGTCCCTTTGCCCATTTGCTTAGGTTTCTGTATTTTGTATACATTTCTCTCTTTTCCTGGATTTATTATACACAACTATAATTGGAGATTTCTGTAAAATCATAGATATTGTTTATAATGCTACTTATTATTATTAGGGTTTTAAAATATGTTCCCTTATGTTATTTATTTCCAACAGGGGAATTCTTCCAGAATAAGGTATCACTTAATTTTCTATTTTTACATAGCCTTCCGACTAATTACATAGTGCATCCTTTTCTTTTTTTTTTAAGATTTTATTTATTAGAGAGAGAGAATGAGAGACAGCACAAGAGGGAAGAGGGTCAGAGGGAGAAGCAGACCCCCCGCTGAGCAGGGAGCCTGATGCAGGACTGGATCCCCGGACTCCAGGATCATGACCTGAGCCGAAGGCAGTCGCTTAACCAACTGAGCCACCCAGGCGCCCAGTGCATCCTTTTCTTTTAGTTTGCAATTTTCTCTTCAAAATGACTTCAATTTTTCAGAGCCACAGCAAGGACCTTCAGTTAAGACTGTCTTTACTGGTATGTTCTGCAGAATATTACTATCTCTTTATCTCTGCTCCTAAACCAGTCTTGCCTTTTGAACCACTTCTTACTTAGGTCTTACTTTTTCTATCACATAACCTGATCTTGAGCTCTCTGTTCTGTATTCCTGGAAGGGATTCCCATCCAAACTGATAGTGTTGGTTTATATGAGTCTGCACAAACAGATAGTTAGGTTTATGTATAAATAAATAAACATTAAAAGTGCAGTGAACATACATAAAATGAGCTCACATATTCCCTGCCACAAAACGTCTGAAGAGCATTAACAATAGGATATATTTTGTAGAAGAGACAATATTTTCACCAAACCACTCCTTTTTCCATGTGCATAAAAGAACATTACATTTCCTAGCCCCCTTGTATTTAAGTGTGATCATGATATCCATCCTTTGAAGACCTAACCTTAGATTCTGCTCATTCTTCCACACTTGTGGTTGGAAGCCAAAGATTCCTACATGCTGGAGTAACATGATGGGAAGAACCAGAGCCCTGAAACCCCTATTAGAAGAGAATCATCTAGGAGTGCTTCTTGGACTGCAAGAGTCTGTGATGTGAACAAGAATTTTGTTTGTTTGTTTCTGAGACTTCCTTGTTACATCAGCTACCATTAATTTCCACAAATATTATATTGTTCAGTATTCATATATTATCAGACAAAAGACAGTGATGTGTCATTAACTAGACTATTATTATCAATTTTTAATGGTAACAGTTATTATCCAACACTATAATTTAAGGGTGCCCAATTTATTTAAGAAAGTTTTTTTGGTGACTTGAAGAACATAAAAAGAAGCAAAAGTTCAATAATTGAAATCTGTTCCTGGCTTTCAATCAGAAAAATCACAAAGAACAAAAAAATCTAAATTTGAGTACTGATTTACTAGTCCTCTGACTTAGCATGTAATATGAAAGACATTTGAATTAGACTTTCTATTAATCTCTACTGTTTTTGTGTACTGAAAATCTTTTTAAGCATTCCATTTGGTGGTGTGATGGCATTCTTTTAAAATGCTGTTTTTTAAGATTATTATCAATATAATAATATTAATATTTTGAAAGGTACAACTTATATAAATTGTAAGGTTTCTAAAATACACTAGAAAAAAAAAGACGCAATTCATCAGTTTTAATATATATTTGTTTAGGAATTTAGTCTCAATGTCATGTCTCAGTTGTCAAATATCTCCAAATATACTTTTGTTCTTATCAATATATATATTTATCTAAAATACATACAAATTTATAGTTGATTAATCACTGTGTATTAATGACCTAGTGTATTGTTCTATATGTTGTCTTTGCTTACCTGAATCATTCCTTTGTAAGAGAGAATTAGTTTAAAAAGTCACTTTGCCTGAAGAAATACAATTTGTAGGGCAGTGGGAGTTCAAGATTGACACTACTAAAAAAGCAGCAAGCAAAACATTGAAGAATACTTCTTGTCAAATGATCCTTGAAAATAAACTCTATAGGATACATGAGAATGTAGTTAAACAAAGAGATGCTAAGGGTAATTTAGCAGATTCTTTGAAGGAATGAGAAGTAGGCACCACACTTGCTTTGTCAATTGTGTGGAAGAACATTTAACTTGAGCCCCTGCTGAAAATAAAACTATTTAATTACATTTGAGATGAAGAGAGAAAAAGTTCTTCCACTGAAGTTTCAGATTTACTATTTTATTTGGAAGACTAAAATTGAGGACTGCAGCAAGATAAATAGCCAAAACATTTCTAAAACATAAACAATTGAAATATGTATATATAAAATTAGATAATTTGTAAAAAAAAAAACAATCAATAAATAGTATGAAAACAGGAAAAAGGAAAATACACTACGGAAAAATATTTCTGAATTAAAAATAATATATGGCCAATTCTAACTCATACTCGATATCTGCTAAATTTTGAAAGCATTGGAAACTTTTTAAAACATTTTTCTATGTTCCAACCTTATGATGACAATTGATTATAACATAAAATTCACATTTCTTATCTTGGCCTTTAGGATTCTGACAGGTCCAAATTGTAGCAGCTATATTACCTTATATTCATCATTATATTACAGGACTTCTGTGCTATAGCTATGTTAGTGCAGTTACTAAGGCCAAATAAGGCTTGCATTTTACCACCTATATACATTTTGGCTCAAGCTTTTAGCTTTCCATGAATATCTACGCACTTAATGCTTATACATACTTGGCATGAAGCACACTTACTCCTCAACTACTTTAATTTGTTCCTGAAAACCTTAATGCCAAATGAAAGGTTGTTAATGAAAAAAATGGCTTTATCTTTTTTCACAAATTTTAATGAAAAAATTATTCTCCAACTCATAACAAAACAATATAGGCAAGCAATTTTTACATATAGAAAATTATGTCTATTGAATAATGTAAAGAACAATTTGAAAGTAAATGTATCCAGTTTTTTTTCAGAAAACTTAACATAGGAAAACCTTGTTGTACTTGCCAAAATTGGAAGGGGAGACTTGGTAGTGGTTGGAGATTGAGATGGTCCATAAGTGACTTATTCATTGCAAGATACATTCTTCTTTAAGCATTATATTCTTCACTAATTTTATAATTTGTGGGGGCTCATGGCTTTCTTGTACTCAAATTGGAATAAAAATAGAAAAGCCCAAGGTCTGCTCTGCGAGGCACTCTAATATTATGAGGAAAATGAGAGAATATCAATCCAAAGAGTTATGAATAAATCACAAGTAAGATAGGAATAAAACCAGGAGAGCAGAACAGATGCATAAGTTTATATCTAAAGAAGCCCTTTAGGAAATCCCAGATGCTGGATTTTCCGGGTGAGGTTGGTTTTGTTTCCACATTGAAAGAAGAAGAAGAGGGATAAGAGAAATTTTAAATATTTCTTTAGAAAAATGTTTGATGGAAAAATCTTGTCTCCTTAAAAATGTAATGTCAAATTAATACTTTTTATGGTGTATATTTTAGTGTGTGTTTGATCATTTAAAAATGAATTGTTAATTTTCCAGTTTTGAGTTATTGATTTCTAGTTTCATTCCAGTATAGTTGGAAAGATACTCGGTATGGTTTTAGTTTTCTTAAATATGTTAAAACTTGTTTTATGACATAACATGTGATCTATCCTAGATGATGTTTTGTGTATGCTTGAGAAAAATGTGTAGTCTGCTGATGTGGGTGGAGCATCTTATGTGTGACTGAATATCCTCATGCAAAAGAATGAAGTCGGACTCTTACTTTACACCACACACAAAAGTTAAGTTAAAATGGATTAAAGATTAAAACATAAGATCTGGGGGCACCTGGGTGGCTCAGTCGGATAAGTGTCTGCCTTTGGCTCAGGTCATGATCCTAGGATCCTGGGATTGAGTCCCACATTGGGCTCCTCCCCCCCTGCTCATACTCTCTCATTCACTTGCTCCTTCTCTCTGTCAAATAAGTAAATAAAATCTTAAAAAAAAAAAATAAGATCTGAAACTGTAAAACTCCTTAGAAGACAATCTAAGGGAAAAACTTCATAACATTGGTCTAGAAAGTGATTTCTTTGCTATAATATCAAAAGCACAAACAACAGAAGCAAAAGTAAGTAAGTGGAACTACTTCAAATTAAAAAGGTTCTTCACAGCAAAGGATACAGAGTGAAGAGCAATCTACTGAATGGGTGAAAATAAGGGTTTAATATCCAAAATATATAAGGAACTAAAACATAATAGCAAAAAAGGAATAGCCCAATTAAAAAATGGGCAAAGGACTTGGGTACACATTTTTCCAGAGAAGATCTATAGGTGTTCCACAAGTATATAAAAAGATGTTCAATATCACTAATCATCAAAAAAATGGATATCAAAACTACAGTGAGATATCATCTCACATCTGCTAGGATAGCTACCATCAAAAAAAAAAAAAGATGTTGGCAAGGGTGTGGAAAAATGGGCATACTTCTACATTGGTGGTGGGAATGCAAAATGGTACAATTGCTATGAAAAATAGTATGGAGGATTCTTAACAATTAAAAATAAAATTACCTTATGAACCAGCAATCCCATTTCTGGGGATATATCCAAAAGAATTGAAATCTGGATCTCAAAGAGAGATGTACATGCTCATGTTCATTTGAACATTATTTACAATAGCCAAGTTATGGAAACAACCTCAGTGCCCATCAGCAGTTCAAGGGATAAGGAAAATGTGGTATATACAGACAATGAAATTTTACTCAGTCTTAAAAAAGAAGAAAATTCTGCTATCTGCAACAACATGGATGAACTTGAGGAGGACAATATACTCAGTGAATTAAACCAGTTACAGAGGTACAAATACTGCATTGCATATAAAAAGAGAGTAGAATAGTGGTTTCTAGGGGCTGGGAGAAGGGGAAATGGGAAGTTGCTAATCAATGGTTATAAGTTTCAGTTATGAAAAATGAGTAAGTCCTAGAGATCTGCTGTACAACATAATCCCTATAGTTACTACTATATAATGCACTTGAAAAATTGTTGACAACGTAGATCTCATGCTGAGATCTGCACTTGATCTTAGCCAAAAGGCCGAGAAGTGATTCATGTTGAGATCTGACCACATTTTTTAAAATCGAGTTTTTTTTTTCAAAAGTGAAATAACTTTGGTTCCAGCTATGCAATGCTACATAAAAACCATTATAAAAATTATTGGCATTAAACAAAACAAAACAAACAGCATTTTACAATGCCTCCATGTGTTGTAGATCAGAAGTTCAGAAAGAAACAGAAGAATGACTCTAAAATTGGGAACCTGAGAAAATGTTAATGACAGAGTGACTCAAACAACTTGGGGCTTGAACTGTCTAGATGTCTGTCACATATCTGGTGTCTGGATAGGGAAGAAGCAAGCACTTGTCTCCCATTTTCCATGTGACTTGGGCTTCCTCACAGCACGGCAGTCTCAGGTTAGTCAGACTTCTTCCATTAAGGCTCAGAACTCTATAGTGTTGCAGGAAGCAAGGAGGATGAGGCATGTTTGTTTTTTTGTTTTTGTTTTTTAATGACCTAGCCTCAGGAGTTAAACAGCATTATTTCTACTTTTTTATGCAGCCACAAGCCTGCGCAGATTCAAAGAGGTAGTGTATAAACCTCACCTCTCTATGGGGTCATTAAAATGAAAAGTCTTCAACTGACTAGTTCTTATGTAACACATCTCTGAATTGGTTTAGAAAGTACCATCATCTGGAAAATAAAGTAGGGTGTATGTGCATGCGTGCATATTAAGATAACATCTAATATACAACGTTTTAAGGTAATAAATATATTAACATTACAACACTCATTCCCTTAGGTATCTTTTGAACATTTATTTACTGAACCTAGACCAGGCTCTGCATTAAGTGCTAACAACACATGTAAACATGACAAGTTCATTCTCTGCCCTGATTGACCTTACAGATAAAATGAGAACAAACGGATAGGAAATAACAATAAAGGATAAAGTAGTTAAGTCCCAAAATTCAAGAATGGAGCCAAGAACTGAGTCCCAGAGTTCTTACGAAAATCACTGAAGAAATATAGCATAGTATCGAGGCTACACATTTGATGGATGGGCTAAAAAATGACACCTAAGATAGTGTGATATATACTCAGAGATCGGAAGCTCGTCATGTCCCTGGGATGAGGCCCATGAGCCTGTACCTGCGGGTGTGCTGTCCAAGTTGATGTGGGAACTTCTGAGCAGAGACACACTTTTCTGTTACTGAAACCTCTGAAAGAAGAGAGGGTTCCGCCCGGGTTGCTGCAATCATTCCTGCTGCCACCTGAGAAGGAGCCAGCAGCTGCCAACATCTCTGGACTGCCTCAACCTCTTCTGAGTTTTGAAGTATCTCTGAAGGGCAGAAATCAATATCACAATCATGAGCAAGGAATCTAGACATGTGTGCAGACCGCCATCCCTCGCCATGCAGATTGGGGGAAGATAAGCATGGAGCTGAAAGACAACAGCAAATCACCAGTATGAAATAAATTCTCCGTTATAGGGATTGAAACTCCAAAGTCCTGAAGCAGTAAAGATTTTAGAGCAAAAAGATAGACAGGCAAAGTCTTTAATCACTTTAACCAGTGAAGGAACACTTACATTAATTTTTGTTATCCTCCCCCCCCTTTTTATCATGCCTATGTAAAAGCAGCCACAGGAAAAACAAATCCATTACCCTGGCCTGCAATTTCCTAAAGAGACTCTTTGGCTCCTCTGTTTGCTTCTGCTTTTCTTGTCTTGGTTTTACCCTAATATTTCTGGCTACTTCTTCACACCCTCTTTGGCTGGGACTCCTCAACATTTGGCTTTGAAATGTGACCCAGTGCTTCAAAGTTCTGACTTTGGACTTACTGTCTTCTGTCTACACTCAGCCTGGGTTATCTCATCGCGTTTCGTGGCTTTAATTACCACGCTTATATTTTCACACAGAAATTCTGACCCAGACTCCAGACCTATTTTCCCAACTTCCCGTCTGAAAGCTACACTGGAACTATTGTAGGCATCTCAACTGAACATGTCTGAAACTGAACCCCTGATTCTCTTCTCCCAAACCTTATGCTATGCTCTTTCTCTTGTAAGTTATTGGAAACCCCATTCATCCTGTGAGTTCATAATCGTGGTGTAGAGCTTGACTTTATTCCTACCTCATACATTAAAGCCAGTCCTCAAAAAAAAAAAAAAAAAAAAAAAAAAAGTGGGCTGTTTATTCCAGAATTTGACCCTTTTACATAATTTCCATGGCCAAAACTCTGGTCCAAGCTCCCGTCTTTTCTCATATAATTGCCCTCACTTTCCAGCCCAGCTCTGTTTTTGCCCTGTCTCCTACAGTTTATTATCAGCATAGCAGACAGAGGGATCCTGTAAGTAAGTAAGAGCAGGCCTTCTCCTTTCTTCAGAATTTCTCAATGGGCTCCCATGTTATTTGAAGTAAAATAAAAATTATTAATAGTAATTTATTGGTCCTATCTTATCTGTTCCCCATGACTCCTCTGGCATCACCCATACTACTCACCCCTGGGGGCGCCTGGGTGGCTCAGTCGGTTAAGCGTCTGCCTTCGGCTCGGGTCATGGTCCCAGGGTCCTGGGATTGAGCTCCGCATCAGGCTCCCTGCTCAGCAGGAAGTCTGCTTCTCTCTCTCCCTCTCCCACTCCCCTTGCTTGTGTTCCTACTCTCGCTGTTTCTCTGTCAAATAAATAAATAAAATCTTTAAAAAAAAATTATTAATAGTAATTTATCTGGTCCTATCTTATCTGTTCCCCATGACTCCTCTGGCATCATCCATACTACGCACCCCTGATTATCTTTTCCCTAGCAATATTTGAGTCAGCTAATACTTGAAAATGCTACACATGTTCTCACCTCATGTTCTTTTACTGCTGGTGTACCATCTACCTAGAATGCTAATCTTTTAGATACCCACATGGTCATTCCCCTCACTTTATTCATATTTTTATCTAAAAGTTCACATTCTCATTGGGTTTCTCTGACAATCGAAAGTCTCCACCCTCCCTTTTTACATTTTTCTTTCTTGGTTTATGTTATTTCCTGTCCACTTATTATCCTTTAACATGCTAAATGTTTTAATTATTTATCATTTTCTTTCTCTGTCTTCCCCACTAGGTATCATTTCCATGATTGTAGGCATTTGTTGTGTTTCCTACTGTACCCCCAGCTCCTAAAACAGTTCCTTCACATTTGTTGAATAAATAAATTAGTATTGAAACATGACAAAGCAGGAACAGGGGTGAAACAGGCTTGAAACTTCAGAAAACTAAGATACTTTAGCCGTTCGGAAAGGTTTATGGCAACACAGGTGAAAACAAGACTGGGGTCCCTGCTATTTCCAGCTGTATCTTTGCATTCTTTTGGGGGACCAGCAGGCTTTCCTTTTTCTGACTAAATTGAGGTGAATTTCCAGATGCTTATGATACCAAGTCATCTGGGTATTTTAGAGTCACATAGCAGGACTGCCCAGGAGTTAGATGTGAGCCAACTCAGAGCCTTCTAATGGCATCCAGTAGCATACATTCTCCTGTCATTTATACTCTCTTATACTGTCTTATTCCCACACTTGCACAGATACGCATCCCATTATTATATATAACCCAGGATCCTGGACTCTGTAGCTTGGAGTTCTGGGAATGTTTCATATGGAGGACCTACCACATCTGATTGCAGAAGATTTAAGAGTTTGGCAAAATGGAGAAATTGTTAAACATGATAAATACCTAGAAGATCAATCTATAAGATTTGGTGGTTTAATTGCATTTTAGGGGAGGAAGAAAGTATAATACTGGTTTCTCATGTCTCTATGATGAAAAATGAAGGTGCTATTCAAGAAACAAACAGGATTGGTTAGATTAGGGGAGATGTTGAGTTTAGCCTTGATAGTATCTAGTGGATTGTTTTATTAGCCATTCATATTAGAAAATATGAACAAAGGATATTATATCTATCCACATTGTCCTTCCAGTAACAGTGTTAAAATAACTTTTTGAGTGTTCATGAATACTGTACACATATGTTCTTTCTGAGAAATCTACTACAGCAAGCTTCAGCAAACTTTTTCTGTGACATGTGAGGGTCAGATAATAAATATTTTAGGCTTTGTGGGCCATATAATGTTTCTTGTTCCTCTGCCTGGTCTTTTCTCCTCCTCTTCCTCCTCCACCTCTTCCTCTCCCATTTCTCTTCTTACTCTTAGTGCTCCTCCTCTTCTTACTTTTTCTTCTTCTGTTTATTTATTTTTACAATCCTTTAGAAATGTAAAAAACGTGCTTAGCTTGTGGGTTAAGCTAACAGTAACAACAAAGAGGTGTGTAGTTCACTAAGCCCTCTACTGGAGGTTGGGCTTCATACAACAAAGAAATGACTGGGAAATTTTTGGGAAAAAGTCAGATGGCGAAAATTTCATTTATTTAACTGCAAAATTAAGACTAAAACAGAGGTGGAGTTATAGGAAGAGAAATAATTTTGTAAATATTTCCTATTATGACAAATTAGAAATCTACAATTAAATTTATGGGAAAAGGGATAAAAATTGGAAAGTAAAATGAAATCACTGGTATTACATAGTATAAATAATAGATGGAATTCAAAGTACATTATTTAAAATATGCAGACCAAGTAGTAAAAGATTGTTTAAAAAGGAAGAAGAGAAATAAATAAAAATAGATACAGAAGTATTGATAAGGTAAACACTAGAATAATAGTAACAACTAAACTAATACTAAAATTTAATGTTTATTTTTTAAAACATTTTATTTATTTGAGAGAGAGAGAGAGAACATGAACAGGGGAGGGGGAGGGCCAGAGGGAGACTGAAAAGCAGACTCCCCGCTGAGATGGGACCCTGCTCCAAAGGGCTCCATCCCAGGACCCTGGGATCATGACCTGAGCAGAAGGCAGAGTAGCCACCCAGCACCCCTAAAATTTAATATTTCTATAAAAAAAACAGAAATCACATAATATAAACAGATGTGGAATATTTAATAGGTAATGCTATCTTGAAAATAATTAAGATATAAAATTAGTAACACTTCACAATGATTTTGTATTTGTTAGTTGAATGACCTAATAACTTATTTGATAAAAAGACAAAACACACAAACTCTTTTTTTCTTATGCTGTTATCTTTAAACATTTCTTCTTATACTCTTAGAGTTATTCCCATAGTTCTCTTAATATAAATAACTTGAATTAGAGTGTTTAAATATATTTTAGGCAGAATAAGTAAGGAATCGGGGTATACTCGAAATTTTTGTACAAAGTAAAATATGATTGAACTTTAACTAAAATGAAACATTTTAAAAATGTAACTTCGAGACAGACATGAATATTGGTTCATCTCTATCCAAGCACTGAAGATCACACAGCATCTCAGTAAGATCTCCATTTTATAGATATGCAAAGATGAATAGATGAGAATAAAGAGAAAATTAACTTATTCCTGGGGATATTTAATGAATATGAAAGATACTTTTGGCTGTTAGCAGCTATTAAAGTTTATTAAAACCTCCTCAAAGATATTTCTACTCCTCATTAATTTACATATGTTCCCCAAAGGACCCTTGCATTTTAGTAATAAAATGTTTTTCAAAAGGCTCACCCAAACAGTCATATACTTAGAAAAAATCCATCATCACCTCTACAAACTAATGAGTAACTATGTAGCTTCCACATCTATATAAATTTTACAAGTTTTCATGTCCATTGAATAAAATTCTATTTGATAATATACAAAATATTAGCAGTTGCTGAAAATGTGGACCAGTGTATCATGATACTGGAGGACGTTATCAGGAGGACATGATCCCTGGTTGACCCCAGAGCTAGACCCCAGCAATGGGAGGCTCCTCATCCCCTCCCTGTCCTTGGAATGTAGGCTCTGCCCAACCTTCACACAGATGGAGCCCTTTTCTTTTTTTTTTTTTTTTTGAGTTTTAATTTTTTTTATTCTTATGTTAATCCCCATACATTACATCATTAGTTTTAGATGAAGTGTTCCATGATTCATTGTTTGTGCATAACACCCAGTGCTCCATGCAGAATGTGCCCTCCTCAATACCCACCACCAGGCTAACCCATCCTCCCACCCCCCTCCCCTCTAGAACCCTCAGTTTGTTTTTCAGAGTCCATCGTCTCTCATGGTTCGTCTACTCCTCCGATTTCCCCCGATTCATTCTTCCCCTCCCGCTACCTTCTTCTTCTTCTTTTTTTTTTTTCCTTAACATATATTGCATTGTTTGTTTCAGAGGTACAGATCTGAGATTCAACAGTCTTGCACAATTCACAGCGCTTACCAGAGCACATACCCTCCCCAGTGTCTATCACCCAGTCACCCCATCCCTCCCACCCCACCCCCCACTCCAGCAACCCTCAGTTTGTTTCCTGCAATTAAGAATTCCTCATATCAGTGAGATCATATGATACATGTCTTTCTCTGTTTGACTTATTTCACTCAACATAATACCCTCCAGTTCCATCCACGTCGTTGCAAATGGCAAGATCTCATTCCTTTTGATGGCTGCATAATATTCCATTGTATATATATACCACATCTTCTTTATCCATTCATCTGTTGATGGACATCTTGGAGATGGAGCCCTTTTCAAAGACACAGCCTTTAGAGATTAATGTGTTGTTGAGACCATCTGGATGATAGTGGCAGTATCCAGTTAAGGCCATTATATAAAATTTTAAAGATTCTGGTAGGTGGGTACAGAGATCTACTTATCTTGTGACCACCAAGACAAGCCTTCTGTGTACGTTCCCTTGTTATTAAACCTGCTACCTATCAATCAGGAATGGCCCGCCTCTTTCTTTAGTCTCTCCTTGCCCTCTGTATGGGGCCCAGTTTCAGATTTCACCAGGGGAGGCTCCCAAGGTTGCAAGCCAACAGGCAGCTGTAAATAAGTTGCCTAAGCAAATGTATTCTTTTAGAATACAGACTGTTCAACATAGATACATCATAATGTTAGAATAAGAACTTAAAAATAAATTAAGCCAAACATTATTGTATAGATTCATTTGAAGAAAAAGTTCAATCCATGCATGTAAGTCCAGATGGTTTACATATGACTGAGAGGGGTGCTAAGCATGGTAGGCATTTACTCTTTTGGCTGTCTTTGTAATGAATGGCAATATTTTAAGATATGGCATTGGACAGATTCTTAGGGATTAAAGATTATTTAGTCTAAGCCTCCTTTTTTTTTCCCCCAGTAAAAAAGTCAGGCACTGGTGAAATAAAACCTGTTCAATGTATAACTAGTTTGAGCCAGGGTCACATGCATTAATAACATGTTATTTCTGTATAGCAATGTGTTGTTTACAGGACACCTCCATGTTATTAAACTCGAGACTCCCAACAATTTTGCTCCATGTCTAGGGATAATCATTGCTGAGAAACTTGTTACAGTCAAAGATTCTATGCCTTACAGAGGTCTAATAACTTGGAATAAATCTCCTCACACATATAAATGTGTCAGGACTTGGATCCAGGTTTTCAAGTGCTAAGCTACACTCTTTAAGAAGCATTCTGGTGTCTTGAAACAGAAAGCACATTGAGTGTGCTATTAGACATACAGGTTCATTTCCAAAAAGGACCATGAAAGAAATAAGGGCTCTATCAGTCATGACGTGGGAGTTATAAGGTATAATCTCTTCCTCAGATTGACACAAATAACTCCATGAATTACTATAGTAATTAAAGTAAACAATAGCAAGCATTTCAAATAAATAGTCCTATTTTAACTTCCTTTTTCCAATACCCAGATTGTCTCTCTATGGTCTCCTGCCATGCAAACAGTGGTCTTTTTTCATACCAGATTTTTGCCTAGAGAGTGATAAGTAGGATTTGAGAATTAATGACTTAATAAGAAAATGTAATTAAGCATATTTCAAAACACCATAGCTTTTCAGAGGTGTCTTGGACTTTTATCATGGAAGAATAGATTTCTTGTAGAGTAAGGGAGACTTTAAACAGTTCTTAGTAAGGCTGATGCTTCATCCCATGGATGCTGGCAAAGAAGACTACAAATTTTATGTGATTAAGAGCTCCAGGGTTTAGGGCGCCTGGGTGGCTCAGTTGGTTAAGCGACTGCCTTCGGCTCAGGTCATGATCCTGGAGTCCCTGGATCGAGTCCCGCATCGGGCTCCCTGCTCAGCGGGGAGTCTGCTTCTCCCTCTGACCCTCCCCCCTCTCATGCTCTCTCTATCTCATTCTCTCTCTCAAATAAATAAATAAAATCTTTAAAAAAAAAAAAAAAGAGCTCCAGGGTTTAAAGAATCATGCATTCTCTTTGTTTAAATCCTGATGCATGAAGAAGCTAATGCCTTTGTGTGCTAATCACAGAAGATTCCAGCTCCTGACTACAATGGAAGGAACACCACCTGTTCTATAAAAGAGAACCTCCCCAAATTCCTAATTGTTCACATGAAGGAGAGATGCTGATATGAAATAAGAAAGATTTTAAATGATAGTAAATAGCATGTCTGAGTACTTGATATTTAATACATGAAAATATTAAATGTTGTATGGCTATGAAATAACATTAATATAATCAAGGTGCAAATGAAACACATGTAAATAATATGATATAGTATATACTAATCTTCTTAATGTATAATGAATTCTTATACATTTTAGAAACATTTCCCGATAAGAAAAAGTCTCAAAATAGTGCAAATAGCCAAAAAAGTATATTTTATTTCCATGATAGAATACTATATCATCATTAATAAACAATACATATGTACATATATACATATGCATAAATGTACACAATTACTGGGAAGAAACACACAAAAATGTTCATAAAATCATTTCTGGGTGTTGATTTATGGATGTTTTACATTTTTCTTGTAATTTGAATTTGGGGTTGAAAGAAGAGTTAAAATGTAAAAGCTTGTGTAATTTTGAAACATTTATAATGAGCACATGTTACTCTTCAGTCAGAAAAATACAAGTTATTTAAATACATAAAAAACAACATATGACACAGCTAAAATATAAACTGTTTTCCTGTACTAAATGCTAAATATTACCTTTGTTTTGTTCAATATAATTTTAAAAAAGGGAAGAAATAATTATCTGTGACACTATCTTGTGGCATTATGCAGAATACTTTGATTTTGCAGAAGATAGACTGTTACGTATTTTAAAACATGGCTAGCCTTGAGGGCTAGTAATTATAAATTATAAGCTAGTAATTAGGAAGATTTCTTAAACATTGTTATTTTATCTAAGTCCACTAGATAACCACTGATGGTTATAAAAAGAAACTTTAAAAAACCTAATGTAATCAGATAATCTCAAAATCATAGTTTAAGAATTTTAAGAATAAGGAGGCACCAAGACCTATAGAAATCAAAGGCAAAGCAGGTAAATTAACTTAACTAAAATGCTCCAATCCTCACAGTTTCTTTTTTCTTTCTTAGAAGTCTCTTAATTATCAAAAGATGATGCCCTGAAAGGGGGGACAGATTCCTGGAGATGGCACTGACCATCCAGGTTAGAGTGAGTCAGAGTGGAGTTGAGCAAATGACATGATTGGATTTTTGGACTATGAATTGTAACTATGTTGCTGCCATGATGGTTACAGGAATGGAATGTAAACCCAAGACGATCCATATGTAAATCCATGTATTAAAAATGAATTATCCTGGATTATGCATTTTATTTCAAAATAGATTTAGTGCTATGTATTATAACGTGATACACACATCAAAAAATAACCCTTTCACTTCTGCCCTTTATAATCCTGAAGTTTACTTTGTCTATCTACCGATCTATCATCTATCATCTACCTGTTATCTATCTATCTATCATCTATCATCTATCTATCTATCATGTACTTTGAAAACAAAAGGCCTAACTGACCTATTTGTGAAATGATACACTGTTTTTTTTTCCATCAAAGTAAAATAGGAGCTTAAAGTCATTACTTTGCTTTTGTGTGTAGCATGCTTGAAGGTTTAGTGCCATGTACATCAGGCTGAAAATACACAAGTAGTTTTTTACTTTATACTCTGCCTTTATTTCTACCACTACTATTACTAATACCCTATATTTTATATTTAAATAAAAATAAACAAGGATCAGAAAGTTTAGGTCACAGTCCCAGGACACAGAAGCAATAAATATGGACTCAGGTTTTGTTTATTTTTTTAACTACAGCTTTGGTTTGTGCACATGCATGCTTGTGCGTGCGCGCGCACACACACACACACACACAGAGTCATTATTGCTAGTTGTTAACTACCAGCCTGTCCATAGACCAGTTATTTATTCCCTCCAGCTCTGTTCCCTCCTCTGTATAATGAAGGAATTGAAATAGAAGATCAGTGATTTCTTTCAGTCAATTCGAAACTGGATTTTAAATTTCAATGAGGAAAGAACCATAAGTGGATGAGCAATTGTTGCTATTTAAGCATAAAATATACTTTTAGTTTAGATTCTCTTCTTTTACAGAATGAACAATTCCTCAACCAGTAACAATAGCATGACAAATATTCGTATTTTATTAGTGCATGGTTATGGTGCACATACCTTAAAGAACAGCTTAGGTATCTGATATTTATAATAATGGAATTTTTAATAGATACAAATCTTCTATATTTGTTCATGAGAGCCTAAAGATTTCCTCAAGGGAACATTATAATGGTGGTTTCAAAAAAAGAATATAGATTATATATAAGTTTCTAATATTTGATAAGGACTTTTGGATATAATTTAGCCTCCAAATACAGTTTGACTTACACCTGAAAGTATTAAAAAAAAAAGAGTAACTATTAGTTAATATCAAATCTAGCCAAACGATGATCAAAATGGCAACTAGTTCTGTTCCTAATTACAACTCACCAATTAATATTTTCCCTCACTAGGTTGCTGATTGCTTCCGCTGTTTATTCCATTGCGTGGTGAAGAGAACTGCCAATCTAGAATTCACCCTTTGACAGGAAACTAGAATTGAGTTCAGAATTGCTGACTAGTCTTGTCATAGTTTTCCTAAAGTTCTATATATACACCTATTGTACTGCCATTTAACCTCTTTTACCCTCAGATTATTCAAAACTAAATATGAAGTACATGACTTGGGATTCTGTTAAAAATACTTCAGTAAGCATTTCCAAAATTAGCATAATTATTCTCAAGAAATAACATCAGTAGCTAACTTTCTTCACAGTATTTAGCAATCATACTTCCATCATATCTAAAAAGAAGTATAAGTTTAAAGAGCAAAGGAAAGATCAAGAGAAAAAAAAATTAGTAAGATCCCATAGTTTGTCTTTTTTAGTTTTTTACATATGATATACTTAGGTATGGATGATATCTAGCTAGATATCGGTTTGTTTTTTAATTTTTGGCATTTGCGCTGTTTTTATTTTATTTTATTTTATTATGTTATGTTAGTCACCATACAATATGTCATTAGTTTTTGATGTGGTGATCCACGATTCATTGTTTTCGTATAATGCCCAGGGCTCCATGCAGTATGTGCCCTCCTTAATACCCATCACCGGCCTAGCCCCCTTCCCCTCTAAAACCCTCACTTTGTTTCTCAGAGTCCATAGTCTCTCGTGGTTCATCTCTCCCTCTGATTCCCCCCCTTCATTTTTCCCTTCCTTCTCCTAATGTCCTCATGCTATTCCTTATGTTCCACAAATGAGTGAAACCATATGATAATGGACTTTCTCTGATTGACTTATTTCACTTAGCATTATCTCCTCCAGTCCCATCCATGTTGATGTAAAAGTTGGGTATTCATCCTTTCTGATGGCTGCGTAACATTCCATTGTATATATGGACCACATCTTCTTTATCCATTCATCTGTTGAAGGGCATCACGGCTCTTTCCACAGTTTGGCTATTGCGGACATTGCTGCTATGAACATTGGAGTGCATATGGCCCTTCTTTTCACTACATCTGTGTCTTTGGAGTAAATACCCAGGAGTGCAATTGCTGGGTCATAGGGTAGCTCTATTTTTAATTTTTTGAGGCACCTCCACACTGTTTTCCAAAGTGGCTGTACCAACTTGCATTCCCACAAAGAGTGTAAGAGGGTTCCCCTTTCTCCACAACCTCTCCAACATTTATTGTTTCTTGCCCTGTCAATTTTTGCCATTCTAACTGGTGTAAGGTGGTATCTCAATGTGTTTTTTTTATCTTTTTTTAATTTTATTATGTTATGTTAATCACCATACATTACATCATTAGTGTTTGATGTAGTATTCCATGATTCATTGTTGTGTATAACACCCAGTGCTCCATTCAATACGTGCCCTCTTTAATACTCATCACCAGGCTAACCCATCCTCCCATCCCCCTCCCCTCTAGAACCCTCAGTTTGTTTCTCAGAGTCCATAGTTTCTCATGGTTCCTCTCAATGTGGTTTTAATTTGAATTTCCCTGATGGCTAATGATGATGAACATTTTTTCATGTGTCTGTTAGCCATTTGTATGTCTTCTTCAGAGAAGTGTCTGCTCATGTCTTCTGCCCATTTTTTAACTTGATTATTTGCTTTTTGGGTGTTGAGTTTGAGAAGTTCTTTATAGATCTTGGATACCAGTCCTTTATCTGTAGTGTCATTTGCAAATATCTTCTTCCATTCTGTGGGTTGCCTCTTTGTTTTGTTGACTGTTTCCTTTGCTGTGCATAAGCTTTTTATCTTGATGAAGTCCCAAAAGCTCATTTTTGCTTTTGTTTCACTAGCTTTTGGAGATGTATCTTGAAAGAAGTTGCTGTGGCTGATGTCAAAGAGGTTATTGCCTATGTTCTCCTCTAGGATTTTGATGGATTCCTGTCTCACATTGAGGTCTTTCACCCATTTTGAGTTTATCATTGTGTGTGGTGTTAGAGAATGGTCGAGTTTCATTCTTCTGCATGTGGCTGTCCAATTTTCCCAGCACCATTTATTGAAGAGACTCTTTTTTCCATTGCATATTATTTGACCATAGAGTTGAGGGTTCATATCTGGACTCTCTATTCTGTTCCATTGGTCTATATGTCTGTTTTTGTGCCAGTACCATATTGTCTTGGTGATTACTGCTTTGTAATATAGCTTGAAATTGGGCAACATGATGCCCCCAGCTTTGTTTTCCATTTTCAACATTTCCTTGGCGATTCAGGGTCTTTTCTGGTTCCATACAAATTTTAAGATTGTTTGTTCCAGCTCTGTGAAAAATGTCATTGGAATTTTGATCGGAATGTGATGGAAGGTATAGATTGCTCTGGGTAGCATAGACATTTTAATAATGTTTATTCTTCTAATCCATGAGCATGGAATGTTTTTTCCATCTTTTTGTGTCTTCTTCAATTTCTTTCATGAGTGTTCTGTAGTTCCTAGAGTATAGGTCTTTTACCTCTTTGGTTAGGTTTATTCCGAGGTATCTTATGGTTTTTGGTGCTATTGTAAATGGAATCGTTTCTCTAATTACTCTTTCTACAGTTGCATTGTTAGTGTATAAGAAAGCAACTGATTTCTGTACATTGATTTTGTATCCTGCCACATTACTGAATTGCTGTATGAGATCTAGTAATTTGGGGGTGGAGTCTTTTGGGTTTTCCACATAAAGTATCATGTCATCTGTGAAAAGAGAGAGTTTGACTTCTTCTTTGCCAATTTGAATACCTTTTATTTCTTTTTGTTGTCTGATTGATGTTGCTAGGACTTCTAGTACTATGTTGAACAATAATGGCGAGAGTGGGCATCCTTGACGTGTTCCTGATCTTAAGGGAAAGGCTCTCAGCTTTTCCCCATTGAACATGATATTCGCTGTGGGTTTTTCATAGATGGATTTTATGAACTTGAGGAATGTTCCCTCTATCCCTATACTCTGAAGAGTTTTAATCAGGAAAGGATGCTCTATTTTGTCAATTGCTTTTTCTGCATCAATCGAGAGGACCATATGGTTCCTCTCTCTCCTCTTATTAATGTGTTCTATCACATTGATTTGCAAATGTTGAACCACCCTTGCATGGTCATGGTGGATGATCCTTTTAATGTATTGTTGGATCCTAGTAGCTAGGATTTTGTTGAGGATTTTGGAAACCATATTCATCAGGGATATTGGTCTGAAATTCTCCTTTTTGGTGGGATCTTTGCCTGGTTTGGGGATTATGGTAATGCTGGCCTCAAAGAATGAGTCTGGAAGCTTTCCTTCTGTTTCTATTTTTTGAAACAGCTTCAGGAGAATAGGTATTTCTTCTTTGAATGTTTGGTAGAATTCCCCAGGGAATCCAGCAGGCCCTGGACTCTTGTATTTTGGGAGGTTTTTGATCACTGCTTCAATCTCGTTCCTGGTTATTGGCCTATTCAGGTTGTCCATTTCTTCCTGTTTCAGTCTTGGCAGATTATAGGTTTCCAGGAAGGCCTCCATTTCATCCAGATTGCTCAGTTTATTGGCATATAGTTGTTGATAATAACTTCTAATAATTGTTTCTATTTCCTTGGTGTTAGTCATGATCTCTCCCCTTTCATTCATAATTTTATTAATTTGGGTCCTTTCTCTTCTCTTTTGGGTAAGTCTGGCCAGTGGTTTATCAATCTTATTAATTCTTTCAAAGAACTAGCTTCTTTTTTTTTTAAGATTTTTATTTATTTATTTGAGAGAGAGAGAATGAGAGAGAGCACATGAGAGTGGGGAGGGTCAGAGGGACAAGCAGACTCCCCGCCAAGCAGGGAGCCCGATGCGGGACTTGATCCAGGGACTCCAGGATCATGACCTGAGCCGAAGGCAGTCGCTTAACCAACTGAGCCACCCAGGCACCCACAAAGAACTAGCTTCTAATTTCGTTGATCTGATCTACTGTGTTTCTGGTTTCTAATTCATTGATCTCTGCTCTAATCTTAATTATTTCTCTTCTAATGCGTGGCTTAGGCATTGTTTATTGCTTTTTCTCTAGTTCTTTAAGGTGTAGAGTTAGTTGGTGAATTCGGGATTTTTCTATTTTTTGAATGAGGCATGGATGGCTATGTATTTCCCCCTTAGGACTGCCTTTGCAGTATCTCATAGATTTTGGACTGATGTGTTTTCATTCTTATTGGTTTCCATGAATTGTTTAAGTTCTTCTTTGATTTCCTTGTTGACCCAAACATTCTTGAGCAGAGTGGTCTTTAGCTTCCAAGTGTTTGAATTTCTGCCAAATTTTTTCTTGTGATTGAGTTCCAGTTTTAAATCATTGTGGTCTGAGAATATTCAGGGAATAGTCTCAGTCTTTTGGTATTGGTTGAGACCTGATTTGTGACCCAGTATGTGGTCTATTCTGGAGAAAGTTCCATGTGCACTTGAGAAGAATGAGTATTCTGTTGTTTTAGGGTGGAATGTTCTGTATATATCTATGAGGTCCATCTGGTCCAGTGTGGCATTCAAAGCTGTTGTTTCTTTGTTGATTTTCTGCTTAGGTGATCTGTCCATTGCTGAGAGTGGAGTATTGAGGTCTCCTACAATTAACATATTGTTATCAATATGACTCTTTATTTTGGTTAACAGTTGGCTTATGTAGATGGCTGCTCCCACATTGGGGGCATAGATATTTACAATTGTTAGATCTTCTTGTTGGATAGACCCTTTAAGAATGATATAGTGTCCTTCTGTGTCTCTAACTACAGTCTTTAGTTTAAAATCTAATTTGTCTGATATAAGAATTGCTACCCCAGCTTTCTTTTGAGGTCCGCTGGCATGGAAGATTGATCTCCATCCCTTCACTTTCAGTCTAGATGTATCTTTAGGTTCAAAATGAGTCTCTTGTAGATAGCATATGGATGGGTCCTGTCTTTTTATCCAATCTGCAACCCCGTGTTATTTTATGGGAGCATTTAGGCCGTTCACGTTGAGAGTGATGATTGAAAGATATGAATTTATTGTCACCATGTTGCCTGTGAAGACCTTGTTTGTATAGATTGCCCTTGTAAATTTCTGTTGTATATCACTCTTGAGGTCTTTCTCCTTTTATAGAACCCCCCTTAATATTTCTTGCAGGGCCAGCTTAGTGGTCACATATTCTTTCAGTTTCTGCCAGTCTTGGAAGGTCAGCATCTCTCCATCCATTCTAAATGACAGCCTTTCCAGATAAAGTATTCTTGGCTGCATGTTCTTCTCGTTTAGTACCCTGAATATGTCTTGCCAGGCCTTTCTGGCTTGCCAGGTCTCTGTGGATAGGTCTGACGTTATTCTGATGTTCCTCCCTCTGTACGTAATGAATCTCTTCCCCCTAACGGCCCTTCAGATGGTTTCCTTGGTTCTAAGATTTGCAAGTTTTACCATTACATGCTGGGGCGTTGGCCTGTTTTCTTTGATCTTGGGAGGGGTCCTCTCTACCTCTAGGACACAAATGTTTGTTTCATTCCCCAGATTAGGGAAGTTCACAGCTACGATTTGCTCAAATATATCTTCTAGTCCTCTCTCTCTCTCCACCTCCTCCAGGATTCCAGTAATTCTGACATTGGAACACTTAATGGTGTCACTTATTTCTCTGATTCTATTTTCATGGATTCTGAGTTGTTTTTCCCTGGTCTCCTCTTTTCCTTTTTTATCTATTAAATTGTCTTCCAGGTCACTAATTTGTTCTTCTACCTCACTTACCCTAGCTGTTAGATTATCTAGATTAGATTGGCTCTCATTGATAGCATTTTTAAATTCTGCCAGTTCAGCTTTCATTTCTGCCCTTAGAGATTCTATGTGGCCATTAATTGATTTCTCCATTCTAGCTATTGTCTTCACAATTGCTAGCCTGAATTCCATCTCCGACATCTTGGTTATATCTGCATCCATTTGTAAATCTGCAGCATAAATCATAATCTCTGAGTCTTTTCTATTTTGGGGGTTCCTCCTCCTAGTCATTCTGTTGATGGGTGGTTGAGGGAATGTATAGAGTCCAAATTATTGACCACAACCCAAGCAAGATGCACCTGTTTTCTGGAGACCTTAGGGTTGCTGGCCTCTTGTTTTCCCAGCCTGTCTTCTGGGGGAGGGGCCTGCTGCGCTGTTACTCAGGCAGCCCTGTTTGGGCAGAGTTGCCCTGCCCCCTGTGGCAGGGGCTGGGCTCAGTGAAAACCGGTTTTTTGGGGCTTTTGTTCTCTGGCAGCTTTCCCTGGTGGCTTTCCGTGTCTCTTCCAAGAGAGCAGAAGAGACCATTTCCAGCCCTCTGCCTCAGAGCAGAGAGATCGCAGTCTGTCCTTCAGTGAGCTCTCCAGGCCACACTGTCTCCGTTTTTGTCTGTGCTGCTATAAACTGCAGCTTCCTGGGTTGTGCACCCCTCACAACCAGCTGCCAGCCGCCCCCAGTTTCCATGCCCAGACCTGCCACTCCGGTTTCCCATCAAGGGGCTACCCTAAAGTCCTGTCCCTGCCGCTACCGGTCTGCGAGTCTATGCCCCATCCCCAGTGCAGGAGGCTATTGCTCACTGGGGGTGTAGGATCCCCACAGCCAGGCTCCCTCCTGCTGCTGTTTATCCTCTGATATCTGCCCACAGAATCACTGCTCCCCGCTTCGTACCTCGAAACCAACCGCCTGCAATATTCTGTTTGTAGAGATCCAGATCTATCTTCTTACACCTCAGGTTGATTTTGTGGGTGTTCAGAGTGGTCTGTAGATATCCAGCTCAATTCCAGGGACTGGTTGGAATAGGGACCCCTCCTCCTCCACCATCTTTTCCTTTTCTCCGGCATTTGCGCTGTTTGATATTCTCTGAACTTCCTGGGTCTGCTGTCTGTCATGAATTTGGAGACATTTTCAGTCGTTGCTTCTACAGATATTTCTTAAACTGCCCCCTCTCTTTTTTCTCCTTCTGAGATTCAAATTACAGTTAAGTGAGGTAGTTTGTTTGGTATCATCCCACTGCTTTAGGATGGTCTGTTTCATTTACTTATGGTTTCATCTCTGTTTTTCAGTATGGGTAATTTGTATTGACCTATCATTTCATATTCACTGATTATTTCTCTATGAAAGAGAGAGAGAGAGAAAACTGTGTCATTCTACTGATGAGTCCTTGAAGGCATTTGTTTTCCTTCTGTTACTGAGTTTTTCTTTCTTATCATTTCCTTTAGACTCTTTATTATACTTTCCGTAACTCTCCTGAAATCACCTAATTGATTTTGCATGTAGTCCACCTTTCCTATTAGAGGTTCTAACATATAAATAATAGCTATTTTAAATTTCCTATCTGATAATTCCTGTATCTGTTTCATGTCTGAGTTAGTTTTGATGATTTAGTTGTCTCAAGAATGTGTCCTTTTACTGGTCCTTTATCCATGTATGCCTTTTTTTTTTTAATTGAAAGTCAAGCACTAATGATGTACTATATGCTGGCTAATTGAACATAATAATAATAAAAAAAAGCAAGTCAAGCATCTTATGTAGGACAGTAGAGATCATGGTAAATATATTTTATGCCTTGAAACACACATGTCTTTCTTTGAGGGAGGATTTAACTACAGGAGTTGAGTTAACCTAATTAATAGTTGGATTGGGTTTGAGATATGATATTGCTATAGTTATCTTCAGCATATTTTAGACTGAAATTCTTGCAGTGATTCCTTGTGTTTAAGGTAGAGGCTGATTTAACAGTGTTTTTTTTTTTCTTTTTTCCCATTGTCTACCCTATCCTCAGTTTTAGATCTTCCCTTCATGCTAAGACATGAAGGGATCTAGCTCTAGTACTTCATATTACTTGGAGACTTTTAGTACCATGGGAAGGGTGGACATTCTCTTATTCTAATTAAATCTGAGTTTTAATCATGTACCATGTTCTTGGATCTTGACTGTGGCCTTCTTAATTTTCCTATCCTTCTCTTGGCTGAAATTCTGAGCCTTTGACTTTTTGGCTTCTTCCCCATGACTAGAGGGTTTTGTTTTATTTTTCTGTTCCCTTCCCTAGCTGTAATGGGTTTTCAGCACCATCCTAATAGGAGGCCAACAGTGTCTGTTGTCATTCTGCCCACAGAAAGACATTCTGCCCTCCTCTAAAGGGGAGAAGATCCCAGTGAAGTTTTGTACCCATCCTACAGGAACTGTTCTTTCATTCCTCCTGGCCTTCACCACGACAGAGACATCCACAAAACTCACTGAACTTATCTGTGAGTGGCCAGTGAGGTTTGAGAAAGAAAAGCTGCATGAAGGTGGAGATGTCCCCTATATTGGAAAACCCAGAGGCTTTATCTTCTCTTCCAGTGAATACTTGATCTCTACAGATTCACCACCCACTGTAGCTAAATCCAGTTGTGTCTTGACCAGGAAGCTGTAAAAGCAAAACAAATTTAAAACAAGAGCTTAATTCTCCTGTTGCAAAGAAGGAAAATGATCCTATTCCTTTTTCTTAGGAACTTATAAATTCTTTATCTCTTTGAAATGCATGCAAATCTTTTTAAAAGCTAAATAAGCCTCTTGCCACCTTTAAGACCCAGAAATGTCTTTATCAAGGACTTGAGAACAATCTTTTGGTAATGTTATCATCAAGGAAGACTGCACTCCTATCTCCCAGTTTCTGTAGGAGTGTTGGATCCTAACCTCAGAGGGTGCCTCATCTAAGGTTCAAAACTACTTTCTGTCATAAAGATAGTTTATTTTTCCTTTGGATAGGACAGATGGTCACCCCAATTTCCAGATAAATTTAAGATGACCTATGTATGACAAATAGTGCTTCGTGTCCTCTTATCGGAGGACAGATCAGTTATTGTTTATCTTGAAGACATCTATATAATGGGTCGTGCGTGTCTCTTAGCTTTATAAAACAGAGAGATTTCTCTCTGTTTTTGCAATATCTTAGTGGATTTCTTGTTATGCACATCACCTTCTGTTTTAAAGTATATGCAATGATAAAATTGTTTTCTTTCTTCTACCTTTGTGGAGAAGTTTTCTGGGTTTGGAGAAGAATTTACTTTTAATTATATTTCCCCAACAAACCCAGGGCTCATGTCTAGTCATTCCTTACAGGCAATTGCTTTTCATAGGCTTTTGGCCAGTTGTCCTATGACCTCAATATCCAGATGGGAATAAGAAACATCATGAAATTACTATTTGTCTGACTTTTCTTATAATATTGGGAGCATTTTTCTTTATAATCCATACCCCAGGCCCACCCCCAGTAGAAATAGGAAGTACTCCGTTGGCTTTTTGATTCAATTAGTTGAGGAAAAAAAGAAGGAAAGCTGCTTGTTTTTTAGTTTTAAAAAACAGAACCTTATTCAGCTGGCCCTAGTAAAGGATTTTATAATAAAGACCTAGAAATAAAGTGAATAAAGATCTCAGGCATCTCAGGCCAGAATTCAGAATATAAAATCAGGCCTCACAGAATGAAAGCATCTTATAGATATTGGTCACAGGAGATTGTGAGTGATCTCAAGTGACTTTAGGGAAAGGTTTTTCTTTTTGGAATCCTAGCAGCAAGAATTTATTGATCATGCAACATTACCTAATTCCACTTCCAACTGTCTCTGTTTTTACCTCTCCTATAACTACCTGCCCCCAAACTCATATTCTATTGTCTAAATCTTCTTGTTTTTGTTTAGTCCATTTCCTTGTTTATTGGAAAAGAAAAGAATATATAAATCTGGCCTACCCCTGTCCTTGAATATACATTGTTCTGCTACTACTGTGAACAAAGTAACCATCTTTATAACATATCATTAGTTCAGATTTTCAGGGGAGAAAGAATATGATTGGCACAGCTAAGCACATTAGCCTGTTTAGACAATGTTTTCCTCCATATGATATAAAAATCTACTCCTCTACTCCACTGTTATAGATTAACTGTTCTTAGTAAATTGCACCCAAGAGAAATCTTAAGGAATCAGTTAGGGCTTGTCCTTCAACAAGTACAAATGCAGCAATAGCTCATAGAACTGAACTGAGTACAGAAAACACTGCCAGTATCTTCTAATACATGCATCAAAAAAAAAAAAAAGTGTATTTAAGAATGAAATTTTTTTTAAAAAGAACGTAATTTAGTCACACAACTACTACAGTCTAATCAAGAATCAGCTCATGTCCTCTGCCTTCTCTGTACTTGCACTCAGGTTGCAAACATTATTAGAGAAAATAACATTATCTCATATCTTGACATTCATGTCTCAAAGCAGCCATTCTTCTGTTTTCCTACATCAGCTCTCTATCTTACACAATGACTATTTCAAACTTCCCCAGTCATCTCAATCCTATTCATACAAATTTCCCTTTGGTTTGAAAAGATTGCATTTCTTCCTTACACATAGTGCATAGACACAATCAGATGCATTACTCAGTGCCTTGATACTAAATCTAAAAATGTTGAATCTGAATTCATTCTTTCCTCGTCCTTTCTTGTTACAGTAAGACACCATGATTAATTGATCATCACATTTCACTTATTTTTAAACTCTGTCTATTCACTGGTTCTGATCATTTTTACAAATTTAAATCTCTCGCACTAACAAAGAAATTTTCACTTGACCACGTGGCTTCTGCTAGCAGTACGTTGTCTCCATTACTTCTTTCCTACATGTATAGATAACTTTCTGAAAGATTTAACTTTCAATCTTTGATGTCCATAATTCTTGTCCATGTTCTTACTTCAACCCTCTGTCATTTGGACACTTTCCAGAGGAATATATCTAATCAAGATTGCCACTTTTTTTCTTTTTGACTAAATCAAGTGGGTACTTCTATGCTATTTAAACTCTCAGGTCTATTTGATACCACTGGACACATTTTTATTTTTGAATATAGCTTGTCTCTCGATTTTTGGATACCACTTCTACTCTCTTTTGAGAATTTCCTTTCTATACACGTTCCTTGTAATTATGTATTTTCCAAGAATCTGCCCTAGAATTTAATCATTAATCTAAATAGACTTCATGGGCAATCTCATCCATAACCTTATCTTTAATAACATATTATAGTCTGATTTTCAAGATAATATTCATTTTGGATTTTTTCTGGAGTTTACAGCTCATGGAACTCCATACTGCATAGCTCTTTTAGGATGTCTTATTGGCTGTTGCTACTGACTATGTCCATATCCAAACTTTGAATATTTCCCTTCGATCTCATTCTTCTCTTTCCAAATGTAATAAATGATACTATTTTTATAGTATAGTTTGACATACAAACATGTAAATACAGCTATGTATATATTCTATTTGCTTCATAGATTTTATTGCAAAAACACATAATTCCTTTTGTTAAACATTCATATAACAGACTATGAATTTAAGATCTTTCCAGATATGGAACTAGGATGGCAGAGTAGTAATAAGACCCTAGGCTTGCCTTGTCCCTGGAACACAGCTAGATAAATATCAAATCATTCTGAATACCCAAGAAATGAATCTGAGCACTGACAGAACAAACTGCGCAATTAGGGAGAGAAGAGGCCACATCATGGAAGGTAGGAGGTGTGGAGACGTAGTTTGTGGGAGAAGCGGATTGCAGGTGCTGCAGAGAGGAGTGAGCCCTGGTCATGGAAAGATGAGAGAGAGAGAGAAACGGGGGGGGGGAGAGGAGAGAGAGAGAGAGAGAGAAAAGTACACAAGTAAAACACTTCCCTAAAACCACTGATTTGGAAAAGTAAAGGGGCTGATTTTTGTGAGTCTTTATACCAGTGGGACTCAAAGACCAGAGTTTTAGAGGTCCACAGTGTGGTTGCTGTGGAGCCCTGAGGGTGCTGCAGTACTTCTGTGGAGAAGGTAGGCATTTACCCCAGGGCACAGCAAATGGCGTGATCTGAGGATCCCCTGGGATGCATTGAGAGGCATGGTTTCCCCTTCTTGGAGCACTTCTGAGGGAGGTGGCATTGCCTTTCTGGGGGAAAAACAGCCAACAACACCATTTCCTTCCCCTGCCCCTCAGCAAAGGTGCAGAGACACCTGCTGAGGGTGGCTAACCTGGATACTGGTTCTTTAATATGCTTTACTCCAAACCCCAAACTCCTGTGCTTTGGTGTGATGGTCCTTCTGGATCAAACTTGCATCAGTCTCAGCACAGCATTACCTCCCCAGAGGACTAGCGTGGGTCCCCTCCATGACAGGTCCCTAAATTTTGGGATTTTAAAACTCAGCAGACCTGGCTGGGAGAGAGCCTAAGGTGCACTGTGCTGCTCCAGGTGGGCAGCTGCCTGGGCATAGACAGTGTGAAGGCAGATCTGAGGGATGCCTGGAATGCAGGAGGGGAGCTTGTTTGCTGCTCTGGGAGGGCTTCTTAGACAGCCATGTGTGCAAACTCCTCTCTCTGGGGACTAGGGAGCTGGCTAGTGCCAATTCCCTCCCCTGCCTCTCAGCCCAAACAAACTTCAGTAAACAGCACAGCACCAACAGTGGTGGCCTAAACTGCTTATACCAAGTTCCTCCCCACTGTGCTCTGCTGGTACTGCTTTTCTGAGACAAGTGTGCCATAGGACAAACACAAGGGACACTTCCCCCAAGAAGACCAGCACAAACCCCCTGCACACACCACATCTACTGACCATAGACTTCAGCAAAGCTTCAGCTCTAATGGAAATAGCATCAAGGCTCTTCTAACAAACAGACCAGAGTACACCTGGTTAAAACTCACCACACTCTGACCAAGGTCCAAACACTTCTCACTGCAGGTAAAGAGAAACTCTGCAGAAGACTGACCTGAGGGATAGAACAGCCAAAACATAGCAGCAGAGTGCACACAGCATACATCAGAGACACTTCTTGAAGTGCCAGGCCCTGGGTAATATATGACCTCTTTTTCATAAACCCATTACTCTCAGGAATAGGAAACATAACAGGCTTTCTAACATAGAGAAGAAGACAGAGACCTAGAAAAAATGTTAAGACAGAGGAATTCATCCCCAAAGAAAGAACAAGAAAAGGTCATGGCCAGAGATCTAATTGAAATAGATATAAGTAATATGCTTGATCCAGAATTTAAGGCAACGATCACAAGGGTACTAACTGGGCTTGAGAAAAGCATAGGAGACATCAGGGAGACCCATACCATAGAGATAAAAGAGCTAAAAACCAACCAGGCCAAAAAGAAAAATGCAATACCAAGATTCAAAACCAACTGGATGTAATGAGCATGAGGATTGAAGAAGCAGAGAAATGGTTGTGAGATGGAACCTTCCATCATGTTCTGCATTGGGTGTGGAGCCTGCTTAAGATTCTTTCTCTTCCTCTCTCCCAGCCCCTACCACCCCATCCCCCCGCTCACTTTCTCTCTCTCTCTCTCAAAAAAAAAAAAAAAAGAATTATGGAAAATAATGAAGCTGCACAAAAGAGGGAAAGAAAAATCATGGATCACGAAAATAGACTTTGGGAACTCAGTGACTCCATAAAGCATAATAATATTCATATCATAGGAGTCCCAGAAGAAGAGAGGAAAAAAAAAAGAGCAGAAGGTTTATTTGAGAAAATTATAGCTGAAAACTTCCCTAATCTGGAGAAAGAAACAGACATCCAAATCCAGGAGGTACAGAGAACTCCCATCAAAATCAACAAAAGCAGGCCAACACCAAGACATATCAGGGTTAAATTTTCAAAATACAGAGATAAAGAAAAAAACCTTAAAAGCAGTAAGACAAAAGAAGGTGCTAATTTACAAGGGAATACAAATAAGGTTAAAAGCAGATCTCTTCACAGAAACTTGACAGTCCAGAAGACAGTGGTATGGTATATTCAACATGCTGAATGAGAAAAATATGCAGCCAAGAATAGCCTATCCAGCAAAGCTATCATTCAGAATAAGGGAGATAAAAATTTTCCCAGACAAACAAAAACTAAAGGAGCTTATGACCACTAAACCAGCCCTTTAAGAAATATTAAAGAAAGACCAAAAGTGACAAAGACTAGAAAGAAACGGAGAAAATCTCCAGAAACAATGACAAAACAAGCAATAAAATGACACTAAATTAATATCTATCAATAATTACTCTGAATGTAATTGGACTAAATGCTCCAAAGACATAGGATGTTAGAATGGATAAAAAAATAAGACCCATGTATATGCTGCCTACAAGAGGCTCGTTTTAGATCTAAAGACACCTGTAGATTAAAAGTGATGTGATGGAGAAAAATATACCATGCAAATGGATGTCAAAAGAAAGCCAGAATAGCAATACTTATATCACACAAACTAGATTTTTAACCAAAGACTAACACAAGATGAAGGGAGCTATATCATAATAAAGGGGTCTATCCAATAAGAAGATCTAACAATTGTAAATATTTAGGCCCCCAACTGGGGAGCACCCACATATATAAAGGAATTAATAACAAACATAAAGGAACTCATTTTTAATAATATAATAATAGTATGGGACTTTAACACCCCACTTACATCAATGCACAGATCATCTAAGCCAAAAATCAACAAGGAAACAATGGCTTTGAATGACACACTGAGCCAGATAGATTTGACAGATATATTCAGAATGTATCATCTTAAAGCAGCATAATACACATTCTTTTCAAGTGCACATGGGACATTCTCCAGAATAGATCACATACTAGATCATAAATCAGGCCTCAACACGTATAAAAAGATAGAGATCATACCATGCATATACATTTTCACAACACTATGAAACTTGAAATCAACCACAAGAAATAATTTGGAAAGACCACAAATACATGGAGACTAAAGAACATCCTACTAAAGAATGAATGGGTCAACCTGGAAATTAAAGAAGTTAAAAAAAAATACATGGAAACAAATGAAAATGAAAACATGATTATCCAAAACCTTTGGGATGCAGCAAAAGCTGTCATAAGAGGGAAGTAAATAGCAATACCGGCCTACCTCAAGAAGCAAGAAAAATCTCAAATACACAACCTAGCCTTACACATAAAGGAGCTAGAAGAAGGGCGCCTGGGTGGCTCAGTTGGTTAAGCGACTGCCTTCGGCTCAGGTCATGATCCTGGAGTCCCGGGATCGAGTCCCGCATCGGGCTCCCTGCTCAGCAGGGAGTCTGCTTCACCCTCTGACCCTCCTCCCTCTCATGCTCTCTGTCTCTCATTCTCTCTCTCAAATAAATAAATAAAATCTTTAAAAAAAAAAAAAAAAAAAAAAAAAGGAGCTAGAAGAAGAAACAAATGCAGCATAAAGCTAACATAAGAAGGGAAATAATAAAGATTAGAGCAGAAATAAATGATACAGAAACAACAACAACAAAACCCAGTAGAACAGATCAATGAAACAAGGATCTGGTTCTTTGAAAAAATTAATAAAATCGATAAACCCCTAGCCAGACTTATCAAAAAGAAAAGAGAAAGGACCAAAATAAATAAAATCATCAATGAAAGAGGATAAATCACAACCAATACCCCAGAAATACAAATAATTATAAGAGAATATTATGAAAAATTATATCCAAATAAATTGGGAAATCTGGAAGAAATGGATAAATTTCTGGAAACATATAAACTCCCCAAACTGAAACAGGAAGAAATAGAAAAACTTGAACAGACCCATAACCAGCAAAGAAATTGAATTAGTAATCAAAATCTCCCAACAAACAAAAGTCCAGGGCCGGATGGCTTCACAGGGGAATTCTACCAAACATTTAAAGAAGAGTTATACCTATTCTTCTCAAACTGTTCTAAAAAATAGAAATGGAAGGAAAACTTCCAAATTCATCCCATGAGACCAGCATTACTCTGATTCCAAAACCAAAGACTCCACTTAAAAAGAGAACTACAGCCTAATATCCCCAATGAGCATAGATATAAAAATTCTCAGCAAAATACTAGCAAATCGAATCCAACTGTACATTAAAAGAATCATTCACCACGATCTAGTGGGATTTATTCGTGGGTTGCAAGGGTGGTTCAATATTCTCAAATCAATCAACATGATACACCATGTTAATAAAAGAAAGGGTAAGAATTATATGATCCTCTCAATAGATGCAGAAAAAGCATTTGACCAAGTATAGCATCCATTCTTGATTAAAAAAACCTCAACAAAGCGAGGATAGGGGGAACATACCTCAACATCATAAAGGCCATCTACAAAAGACCCACAGTTAATATCATCCTCGATGGGGAAAAAATAAGTGCTTTTCCTCTACCATCAGGAACAAGACAGGGATTGTTATTCCTTGAAATCTTGCCATTTGCAACGACGTGGATGGAGCTAGAGAGTACTACGCTAAGCTAAGTAAGTCAGTCAGAGGAACACAAATACCATATGATTTTACTCATGTGTGGAATTTAAGAAAAACAAAGGAGCACAGGGGGAAAAAAGAGAGAGGAAAACCAGAAAATAGACTCTTAACTATAGAGAACAAACTGAGGGTTGCTGGAGGGAAGGTAGACAGTGGATGGGTTAAATAGGTGATGGGGATTAAGGCACACACTTGTGATGAGCACCAGGTGATGTATGGAAGTATTACATCACTGTATTGTACACCTGAAACTAATATAACACTATGTTAACTAAACTAACTGGAATTTAAATAAAAACTTGAAATTATAAAGATCCTTTCCAAAGCCTCTCAAAGAAGCAAGTATCAAAACAAATTTTTAGAGAGATTTTTATTTAAAATATTTCAGTATTTCTAAAACTACGTAAAATGTACCTACTTCTCATACTGCATTTTGTTTCAATATAGTAACATCTTTTTAAAAAATTTCTGGACTTATAATAAATAAATATGTTAGATAATATAGGTGCTATGAGAAAACAGAAGAATTGCATGCTAACTCTGTGGTCAAATGTGTACAAATTAAGTGGTAAACACGTGATGTAAATATATAAAAACAATCTGAGTTTGAGAACATATTTTCTGTTCAGCTCTCCCATAATGGTTTAAAATACTTACAAGAAAGAATAACCACACATGTGCAAGTAGAAAATATTATTAGCATGCTTTTTTACTCTACAAAATAGGCAGATTTCCTTTACACGTTCTCCTTTCAAGAAATCTTTGATTCAAAGAAATTGTAGATAGCAGTTTATTCCTGAGAATTTTAAAGGAGAGTCTGAAGAGGAAAAAATTTTTTAAAAGCTAGATTTTTTCTTGAAATCAGATTTATTTTTACATGTAAGTTGTTGGGTCTTTTTGTAGAAATCCTCATTTATAATAACTTCATATATTTAACTTCATATACAATTGCATATACTTATTTTGTACATTTTGTCTTTAAGATTGATATGCTCTGAATTACAAGTATCTGCCAATAGGAAAGACTAAGAAATCCAGCTTCTCTGTCATTGTAAAATTTGGTTTGTTATAGGTTGGCCTAAAACAGAAGAATTCTTTCTCATGAGTCTGCAATTTTATTTATTTATTTATTTATTTATTTATTTATTTATTTATCATTTATTTATTTTAAAGTGGATTTATAATTTTTCCAGCTTAATCATATAAAATAAAAATTGCATATATTTAAGATGTACAATGTGTTGTTTTGATATAAGTAATACATTGTAAAATGATTACCAAAATCAAACCGATTAACATATCTGTTACCTTACATAGACATTTAAGATCAACTGTCTTATCAAATTTGAAGTATACAATAGAGTATTATTAATTATAGTCACCTTGCTCTATAGTAGACTTCCAGAACTTATTCATCCTGCATTCCTGAGTATTTGTACTCTTTGAGTAACATTTCTTCCACCCGCCAGACTGTGGTATTTCTTACTCATCTACTTAGATTATAAATAGTAATCCTCAAGAAAATGATGTTCATAGGGGAAAAAAAAAAACTGTTAGGAACTGAATGTTCATGCCCCTCAAATTTTATATATCGAAACTCTAACTCCCAATGTAATGGTATTAGGAGATGAGGGCTTTGGGACATATGTAAGTGTAGAAGAGGTCATAAAGGTGGAGCCCTCTTGACCATCAAATTAATGACCTCAGAGGACCAGTAAGAGACCAGAGCTCACTGTCTCTCTGCCATGTGAGGAGACAGCAAGAGAGGACCTTTCTGCAAATGAGGAAGTGGGCTGTCACCTGAAACCAAATCTGCAGGCATCTTGGTCTCTCACTTTCCAGCCTCCAGAAGTTTGAGCAATAAATGTTTATTGTTTAAGTCACCCAGTTCTGGGTATTTTGTTATAGCAGCCCTAGCTATGACAACCTCTTTAAAATGAAATTATTTTGATATTATGTTATAGGTACATTTAAAAAATTATAGATTATATATTTCAGATTATAAGGCCTCAACACATATCAGATTTGCTTAGAAGTATCTGATTTTTATATAATTTTGAGAAGTTTATTATTATTATTTAGTTATTATTATTTAAGTTTATTATTATTATTTTTGTTATTTTTATATATTATGTTAATCACCATACATTACATAATTAGTTTTTTTATTATTATGTTATGTTAATAACCATACATTACATTAATAGTTTTTGATGTAGTGTTCCATGATTCATTGTTTGCATCTAACACCCAGTGCTCCATGCAGTACGTGCCCTCTTTGATACCCATCACCAGGCCAACCCATCCCCCCACCCCCCTCCCCTCTAGAACCCTCAGTTTGTTTCTCAGAGTCCATAGTCTCTCATGGTTCATCTCCCCCTCTGATTTTCCCCCCTTCATTCTTCCCTTCTTGCTATCTTTTTCTTTTTCTTTTTTTAATATATAATGTATGATTTGTTTCAGAGGTACAGGTCTGTGATTCAACTGAGGGTTGCTGGAGTGGTGGGGGGGGGTGGGAGGGATGGGGTGGCTGGGTGATAGACATTGGGGAGGGTATGTGCTATGGTGAGCGCTGTGAATTGTGTAAGACTGTTAAGTTTATTATTATTATTTAAGAATAATGGAGTCATATTTTTATCTAATGTTAGTTATTTAATTCAGTTTTCTCTAAGAGATATTTTCATTGAAAAAATCTTTAACTCTTTTGTCATGATTGCATGTGTAACAACCCATTTTGTCTGCAATACCGTATCATTAAAGCAACCTCAAATTTTTAGTGTCTGCAAATCTTTAACAAATTCAAATGGGAAGAACAGGTTAATTCAAACTGTTTTTCAGAGCCAGTATGACACAATAGATGATTTAGAAACATATTCATTGTATATTATAAATAGTATATTTGACAGAAGTAAAACTTGACTGAACAGAAATTTAAAGGTAAATTATTCACTTTTAATCTGAATAAATTTTGCACTATTAATTCCCTAATAGCACCAGGTACCACAATTTCCTTGACAATGTTGCTCTTGAGAGGGGTTGCTGTTCAATGGATATAAAGTTTCAGTTATGCAAAATGAGTAAATTTTAAAGACCTGTTATACAATATACCTGTTAACTATACTGCATTGTGACTTAAAAATTCATTAAAAATTTCATGTTGTGTTTTTACCATAACAAACAAAAAAAACAATAAATAAATAAAATGGAAAAATTCATAAAGAGCACTGAATTATTTTAGAGAAATTATGCAAGAGAGCAAAACTCTAAAGAAAGGGCTATTAAATGGGCACCAGGGTGGCTCAGTTGGTTAAGCATCTGCCTTGGGCTCAGGTCATGGTCCCAGGGGATCATGCTGGGATCTGGGATCTGAGCCCCATAACAAGGCCAGCATTGAGCCTGGGGCTCCCTGCTCAGTGGGGGGTCTGCTTCGCCCTTTCTGTCATCTCTCTCTCTCTCTCTCAAATGAATAGATTTTTAAAAAATCTTTAAAAAAGGGGGGCTATGAAAAAATGAAAGACAGAAAGAAAAAGAAAAGAAGGGATGTTATCGGTGTTTCCTTGTTTTATCACTTATTTAACTTCCTCCTTGCTATCATTAAAACCTCTGTGCCTCCAAAGAGTGTTGTTTAGACAGAAATGCTCTACAGCTACCTGGCATTTGCAAAGCATTGCTCTTTCACATTTATGTAGAAGAAATACACATTGGACTGACTTTTTTGGATTCTTATATTAAAATAATAGCTAAATAATAATTAAAATTAAAATAATAATTGAGTTCTTTAGCTTTGCTAATTGTTTAACTTCATAACTTTGGAAAACACAGAAATAAACATAAATTCCATTGTATGTTGCAAAGAATGCATTTTGCATGTAATTAAAACAGACAACTGTGAAAAGATACCAAATTAGGTTAAGATAATTTTACTCTTCTGGGAGAAATCATTAACAACAATAAAAACAGAGAGAAGGAATGTTTTTCAAAAATTACAAAAGTTTCTGAAATATCAATTTGAATCTAACACCATCACTTTGTGTTGTATCTTGAGTAAAACATCTGTCTCTCCAGCTACCATTCTTCCTCTTTTTGAAACATACTTCACACATTTTTTTTTTTTCTAAGCTCTTTAACCATGTCCTCTTCTCAATATGCACTGCTTGGTCCAGTTCTTATATCTATTTTGTGGATCGGGAATTAGTGTGTGTGTGTATTTATATTTATATTTACATGTATGTGTGTATCTGTGTATATATGTGGACATATGTGTATGTGTGTATATATATATATATATATATATATATATATATATATATAGTAGTTGTGGTAGTTGTATGTTTTCACTTGCTTAATAAGGGACCTTTTTAATATGCAAAAAACCTAAATATTCTAAATATGAATTAATAAAACACTACTTCTTTAGGGCAGAGACAATGCATTATATATTTTAATGGTTATAACACAAATGCTATCAATGTAAGTGGTTATAAATATATGTGTATGTAATAGTAACATCAAATATACTGCTTTTCTAATATTCTAACACACAATAAATACTTGATAAGTAATTGTTTGATTAGATGCAATAATATTTTCTAGTATTGTATATCTCTGATGTGAAACTCAGCTAATAAATTTAATTTCCATTTAATAAGATAAAAAAGCATTTTTATTTTCATACTGTAACCCATGGCATAGCTGGATTAAATTATTTCTTAGGAGCAACTACCCATCTTAATTTTTCTGGAAGAAGCATCACTTTCTTCTGGAGAAATAAGAACTGGATGAATTTCTCCAGAGATTTTCATATTGTAATATCTTTTACAGTATAAGAATATAATACAGACTCACCTGAAGAAAAGGATTTAGATATAGTCAATTTATTTAATTCCATAAGAATTCAGGGAGCGCTTACTGCTACAAACTACTATTCCTACTTTGAGGAACAAAAGTGGACTAAGATACTCTTCTGAAGAGTATACTCAAATCCTCAAAATACTAGTTATGTCAAAATAACAATTTATTTTCCAGTATAAATATGTTTCCCTCTTTCTGGATAGGCAACAAATCCCCAATACACAGAAATAGAAAACAAATAAATAGAACTTCAAATTCCTTATTATTGAATGCAAATTAAAATGTCAAAAAGCAAGTCATAATAACCAAACTATAGTTAGGTCTTCAGATATTCATTGGAACAGAATAAGACAATAAAGGTAATAATGTTATAGTCATTTCCAGGAATGAAAAGAGGAAAGGACTGCTTAAATAGGTTTCTCTGGAAAGATATATACTAGCTTAATTATTAATTATTCTGCACTCTCTACTTTTTTTTTTTAAGATTTTATGTATTTATTTGACAGAGAGAGACACAGCGAGAGAGAGAACACAAGCAGGGGGAGTGGGAAAGGGAGAGGCAGGCTTCCCACGGAGCAGGGAGCCTGATGTGGGACTTGATCCCAGGACCCTAGGATCATGACCTGAGCCGAAGGCAGACGCTTAATGACTGAGCCACCCAGGCACCCCTGTGCTCTATACTTTTTATATGTTATTCCAAATTTAGATTTCTTAAGACTTGATTAGTGTAACATAAGGGCACTTTAGGACTTCCATTAAGCTTTAGAGACACAGTAAATACTTAACAAAACCAAATCAAGACTATGAATTTATTACTTAGAATTCTTAAAAATTCTTAGAATTCTTCAAATTTATTACTTAGAATTTCAACAAATTGCTCACAAATTTGACATCAAAAGCATAGTTATCTCATAGTAATTTGAATTATTGAAGCTCACTTCAATTTTTGGTGTATTCTTAGAGACTTTTTGTTATAAAAGATATGGTCATTTAAAAATCACATATGTAAAAATTAAAAACAAAACCCAAATTTAAAATTTGTGTAAATATCTTCAAAGTATCTAATCTGTAGATCCTAAATAGTCAAAAATTTGTTTCTTCTGTATCTTTCAGTAATAATATTATGTCTTTAAAAATTCAGAAATATGTACTTTCTATTTTAATAAAGAAAGAAATGTAATACTTAAAGTGAAATTGACTGTACTGATTTTCTTTATAACAAGTAAGAATATCTATCATAATTTAAATAATAGAAATAATAGAAAAATACTGATAAAGTTGATTACATTAAATATTAAAAGCTTTTTTTATCCCAAAACACCATCAAGATATTGAAAAGTAAGCCATTGAATAGGAGAGATATATGCAAAACATACAATGGTTGCGTCCTAAAAATATAAAGGACCCTCCAAAAGCATTAAAAAATTCATACTAATAGAAAATGATCCAAGGACTTGAACTGGCATATCACAGCAAAAATATTGAAATGCTCAATAAGCATTGAGAAAGATACTCAAGCCTCATTATTCATCAGAGAAGTACCAATTGAAAGCATAGTGACATACCACTACATACTTCTTATAATGCTCAAAGGTGGAAAGACTGACAGTACCAAGTATTGGCAAGGATGTGGAGCACCTAGATGCTCATGTTCTTCTGAGGCAGTTGGTACAATTACTGTGGGAAACTTTTTTAACAGTAAGCACTTAATACTGTATATTGTGTATATTCTGCACGTAATAATTTCACTATTATGCATATTGCCAACAGATATGTCCTTATATAAACATTAAAAACATGCACTAAGATATTTATGGCAACTATAATCATAATAGCTCCAAAGTGGAGAAAACTTTATCTCCAGCAATAGTAACGTTGGTTAATAAACTTTGGTATATTTTAATATTAGAGTAATATATAGTAATCAAAATGATCAGACTCCTGAAGAACATGAGTTTAACAAACATAACACTATATAAAAGTAGCCAGTCACAAAAGAACATATACTGTATGTTACATTTATATCAAATTAAAAAACACACAAAAAGCAAATCTATGTCATAGGAGGTAAAACAGTAGTTTTATTTAGGAGAAAGAGACTGGTAGTAACTGGGAAGGGGACATGCATAGGGCTTCAGGATTGTTGGAAAGGATTTATCTTGAGGTTATTGTTGGTAAAATAGTGATGTTCACTTTGTGCTAATCCATAAATCATTAAACTCATGATCTGCATATAAATATATATGTGTGAGTGCATAGATATACAAATTCAATAAAATATTTATTAACATAATTATAAATAAAATCATTTAGATTACCTTGTTATCTATAGAAAATAGATATTAACTCCTAGTTATAAAATACTGAATAATTATTTCTCCCAATTTAATTCAGTATTATAGATTTAGTAGAAATAGATATATAAGTTAAAATTAATGAAGTCTTTAAAAAATTAAAGAAATGTGTAAGCAATATTATCAAAATATTCACAATAAGGAACATTTCTATATATTTTACATGCCTCAATTTGTCTCCAAAGTATTCACCCCCTTGGGGCACCTGGGTGGCTCAGTCAGTTAAGTGTCTGCCTTTGGCTCAGATCATGATACCAGGGTCCTGAGATCGAGCCCCACATGGGGCTCCCTGCTCCACAGAGAGCCTGCTTCTCCCTCTCCCTCTGTCTGCTGCTCCCCCTGCTTGTACGCTCTCTCTCGCTCTGTCTCAAATAAATAAATAATAAATAAAATCTTTAAAGTTGAACCAGTTATAAAAGATTTTTTGGGGAAAAATCTAAGTGTAGTACCTTACAGTTATATCCTTAATATAATGGTTTATGGTAGAATTTTATTGCATTTCTCAATTGTGATTCTAAAAATGATATCCAGACCGAATACTCTTTCAATAAAAAATAGAATCCATATCTTATTAACTAGCAACACATTGCTCTGCTTTCTAAGCGGTCTCTAGCATCCAACATACATTATTCTTTCAAATTAATGCAATATTGTGACAAGATTACTTCAAAATTACTTGTGGGATCATTAGAGTTAAACTTCAGTTTGTCACATGAAGCAGTATATTTTTCTGTGGCAAACTGAATTTGCTCTAAAATTAAACAACCCCTGACATATCTTCATCAAGTGAAGGTCAAATCTCCCTCTTCTTCCTCTTTTTCTTCTTCTCTTTCTTCCTCTTTCTCTTCTCCTTCCTCTTCCTCTCCTTCCCCTTCTTCTTTTGAAAATATAAACACCTGTCTTAGATGCATCATTTATCAATAATTAAAATACCTCAGGTTGAAACAAAACATATTTTACATTTTTAAAAACACTTTATTGCGGTAAAATTGACATAGAAAAAGCTGTACATATTTAATGTATAGAACCAAATGAGTTTGGAGATAAATGTACACCTGTGAAACCATCACTACAATCTATGCCATAAACAAATTCATCCCCTCCAAAAGTTTCCTTCCACTTTTTAAATTATTACATTTGTGTGTCTTAAGAACACTTAATATATGCTCTTCCCTTTTAGCAAAATTTTAAGTATACAACACAATATTGTTTAACTACAGGTACTATGCTGTACAGTAGACCTCTAGGACTTAGTCATCTTGTATCACCATAACTTTGTACACATTGACTAATAGTTCTCCATCACTCACTCACCTGCTCCCCAAAACCACCATTCTATTCTCTGCCTCTGTGACTTTGACTATCTTAGATTCCTCAGATAAGTGATATCATGTAGTATTTGTCATTCTGCATCTGACTTATTTCACTTAGTATAATGTCCTTCAGGTTCATCCATGTTGTTGCAAATGGCAGAATTTCCTTCTTGTTAAAGATTGAATATTCAATTGTATGTATAATACCACATTTTCTTAAATATGATGATAAAATTAGAAAGAAAAACATGGTATTTTGATAGGTGCTTCAACTGGGTATCTCTTTCTGGATGGGTATTTATTTACAAATTGTAAAGAAAATCATGTGAATTCTCTAAGAATAATTTCTTAATTGGTTCTAGGAGATGAATTCTATTCTCCATAAAAAAATAAAAATTTTACTTTATGAAGTATTTTGATAGGGGTTATTTCAAAATATTCATGATGTGTGAGCATATCGATTCCCTTGGCCATGACTCAGATTCTACCTGAATGGCAATGGAATAAATGAAGGTCTTTTGGAAGTCCCCACCCCATCAAGACCTTGGTGTCTACTTGGTGTCTTACTTAAAGGAAAAAAATGAGGTTTTGACTTATATTATTTAATTGTTCTTCTTTTTACATGTTGAGACAGTGGCAAATTACAAAATGCATACACATACATATTCAATGTATTCATAAAACAAAATTTTGGAAGCACAATTTTCATCTGTACATCTTTAGAAATAATCACAAATGCTTTTGTATAATCCATGAATATACATATGCAGTAATATTGGAATAATAATCAACAGAAAGCATATAACAATTACTAAACAATCACATTATTACATGTTTGATGGAAAAACTTTTTGTCATATTCTGTTTTACAGAGGAAAAAAGATTGCTCTGCAAATCAGGCAAATTTTGAAGAACTACTAAGGAAGATTCCTTTTTCTGAAGAGTTTAGTTACCTGGGAATACAATAAATTCAGATAGCTTTGTAGACATAGAATCCATCTTTAAATGCAATGAAGAGAATAACATTTAATGAGAAAGGGTCTAAAGATCACATATAGAAATATTCCATTTCTATCAATCAGGAAATATTTATTGAATGACTGGTATGTTCCAGGCACATTATGCATGCATGGGAATATACTAGAGATGCATTGGTGCTCAAACTCTAGTGAGGGAAACAGGAGTATCCTAGTCATAGTGCCCTAATTGTATAATGAAGAAATACAATGGAGCTACAATACTTAAGGTATTGGCAGCAGGACAGTAAAATTAAGAACTATTTTATAAACCAACTTGAAAAGTAAATAAAGAAGTGAGGGGGATGATGAATGATTTTTTTAAATGATCAAAGATGTTGAGATTAAACAATTAAGGTTATGATGAGTAAGTGCTTTAAAAGGATATGAAATTGTGGTCACATAGGGAGACATAAGTAATTTTCTATTTGACAATGGAAGAGATTGACTAAAGTAAAGTGAAAGCACACATCCATTAAAATGAGAAGAAAAGTGATATTCCAAAGTGGTTAATGGGTAGTCTGTATGCAAATTAACAAAATACAGGATAAATGCAGGAACTGGGCAAAAATAGTAAAAAGAAATAAAACCTGGGCACCTGGGTGGCTCAGTCGTTAAGCATCTGCCTTCGGCTCAGGTCATGATCCCAGGGTCCTGGGATCGAGTCCCACATCGGGCTCCCTGCTCTGCGGGAAGCCTGCTTCTCCCTCTCCCACTCCCCCTGCTTGTGTTCCTGCTCTCTCTATGTCTCTCTGTCAAAAAAATAAATAAAATCTAAAAAAAATATATATATATTCTTTAAAAAAAAAAAGATTCTTCAAAAAAAAAAAAAAAGAAAGAAAGAAAACCTGAGACAGATGCCAAAGTCTTCAATAAAATTACTCAGTACTTTTGAGAATGAAAATAATAATTATTTGAAGTTAACTGATATAAACAACAGTTTTTTCCTAGGCAAAATAAGGCTTAGGTTCACTTTATAATATGCAAATAGATAAAATATTTGGAAATGCCTGGGATGAAGAATGTAGGGTGTCGGTACAAACTAATAGCATGAATCACAAAGGAGCAAGGTTACTGGCAAGAGGAAAAAGATGTAATGAGCTGGGTCTCTTTTCTTTGGGAATGGAGGACATTATTCCTGTCTAGGTAGCTAGCTTAGGTTAGAATTAGCCCTTATAGTGCTTGAGGAGGAATTCAGGTTTCCCTCAACAACTGAAGGTATGAGAAATACTCAGTGAAAGGAAAGATGATAGAGTGGAGTTTTCCAGAATAGTTCGGTTTCCCAGACCATAGAGTTTTCAGAGCTAAACTGGGTAAGTCCTGGGCATACAGGATTAGTTGGTCATCCTAAGTGAAAGTCAAGTGCTGCAGGTATAGGATATATTGGTATAGGGATTAATGGAGTTTGCATATGATGGATTAGACACTGGAAGGTTGGAGAAAAGAAGGGAGGGCTCCTACACTGTTGGTGGGAATGCAAGCTGGTCAGCCACTCTGAAAAACAGTATGGAGGTTCCTCAAAAAGTTGAAAATAGAGCTACCATATGACCCAGCATTTGCACTACTGGGTATTTACCCCAAAGATACAAATGTAGTGATCTGAAGGGGTACGTGCACCCCGATGTTTATAGCAGCAATGTCCACAATAGCCAAACTGTGGAAAGAGCCAAGATGTCCATCAACAGATGAATGGATAAAGAAGAGGTGGTATATATATACAATGGAATATTATGCAGCCATCAAAAGGAATGAGATCTTGCCACTTGCAATGATGTGGATAGAACTGGAGGGTATTATGCTGAGTGAAATAAGTCAATCAGAGAAAGACATGTATCATATGATCTCACTGATATGAGGGATTCTTAATCTCAGGAAACAAACTGAGTGTTGCTGGAGTGGTGGGGGGTGGGAGGTATGGGTGGCTGGGTGATAGACATTGGGTATATACTATGGTGAGTACCATGAATTGTGTAAGACTGATGAATCACAGACCTGTACCTCTGAAACAAATCATACATTATATGTTAAAAAAAAAAAAAGAAGAAGGTAGTAGGAAGGGTAAAATGAAGGGGGGGAATCAGAGGGGGAGATGAACCATGAGAGACTATGGACTCTGAGAAACAAACTGAGAGTTCTAAAGGGGAGGGGGGTGGGGGGATGGGTTAACCTGGTGATGGGTATTAAAGAGGGCACATATTGAATGGAGCACTGGGTGTTACGTGCAACCAGTGAATCATGGAACACTACATCAAAAACTAATGATGTAGGGCGCCTGGGTGGCTCAGTCGGTTGAGCGACTGCCTTCGGCTCAGGCCATGATCCCAGGGTCCTGGGATCGAGCCCCGCATCGGGCTCCCTGCTCTGCGGGGAGCCTGCTTCTCCCTCTCCCACTCCCCCTGCTTGTGTTCCCTCTCTCGCTGTGTCTCTCTCTAAAAAAAAAAAAAAATTTTTAAAAAAAAAAAAAAAAAAAAAACTAATGATGTAATGCATGGTGATTAACATAACATAATAAAATTAAAAAATAAACAAACAAATAAATAAATAAATAAAAAGTACCAGAAAGGGAAAAAAAAAAGAAAAGAAGGGAGGGTTTGTTAGGGAAAAACTAAAGATAAGCAGAGGCCAAGTCTTAAAAGTGACTTTATATCATGCTAATCAATAAAAATGGAGGCACTCTTATTTTTGTTAGGAGATAAAAAAACAAAAAAACACCATTCCAAAATCTTTTTTTCAAAACTAAGTCTCTAATGGCATTAGGGAACCTTGTTTTTAATAAATTATTCATTATTAACATAAGGAAGCCAACAGAGATCTTAATAACCAAATAATGAAATAAAATAATAAAATGTTAATGTGAATTTTATATCACAGTGTAGGATATAGTTTATATACAGCCATACTGACAAAACTATTCTTACCTCTTGCGACCCCTCTTTGGCCACAATAAGAGCAATGGAATTTATGATGTATACTTTAAAATCCAAAGCTCTCCTGGTGATCCCTAGGGCCAAAAACACACTTGCTGGGAAATTCTGTCTTGAACTGTCCTGAAGCAAGATTCCTCACATAGGTCTTCGTGGTTCAATTTGGAAATAAGTGAGGCCATGTGTGAAAAAGGACCTGGGGAGCTTGTACCCCGATATCTCTCGGACACCGAGTACTTGCCTGCACTCCGTTTCTCTTGCTTCACTATGTCTTTGCCTTTAAGTAAAAGCCTGACATGAATATGCCCCGTGGAATCTTGTGAGTACGCCGAAATATTTGAAGTGGTGAAATCTTTCTACTCACTACATGAAAAATAAATTACATTTTCATGATATGCTTTATATTAATATGTAATTCCTAGACATTTTCCGTAGTGTTTCATTCATAAAGCTCCTATTTCCCAGACATGAAGGAGAAAACACTGAGGGAAAGAAGTGGTAGAATTATTTTTTGTGATATTTCACGATGTATTTCCTCATTCTAAATAGAATGAAAGAACTACATGAAAATTATGAAATAGGGATAGTTGATAAATGTTCTAAAAAATTCTCCATAATCTCTACTCTTCCTAAAAATATCTTGAGTTCATTATCATGTTCTTATAATATCATAAGTCATCAATGCTAGTAACATGGAGTGATCCCAAAATATGTATTATGCTGAGAACAGAGTTAATAGAGGGAGTGTTTTAGAGACAAGACTTCTGTGTTTTGTTTTATGAAAAAAGATACTTTGCTGACAAATGAAATAGCTTATGTAATATGCAATTTTATTATTAGATATTAAAATTTTATTCATTAAATGTTAATAATTCAATAGGTTTTTATTTTAAACCTCTTACAAATAGTTTAAATAATTAAGTTTTATATTAATATTAAGGTATTATATGAGTATTGCTTTTGAGAATTATTATTATTATTTTAAACATAAAACATTGTTATAAGAGCAATGGGATACCATTAAAGTAAATTAAGGTGTAGAAAGACACAATGAACCTTGTGTTTTGGAAATATTTCTCTAGCTGAAATAAGGAGAATGAATAGAAGAGGCATAGACCAGAAGTCAGGGACAGTGAATTGGAGTTAATGGAGTAAGAAATCAGGATGAGACTTAATATGACCTAAAGTGGATGAGTTTACAGAAAAAGGGGAAAATGATTTTGAGGGAGAAATCTGAAAATATGACTGAAGGAAACAAGGGCTACACATAAGTAAACTTTATCTTCTTTATAATTTTGTGAAAGTCTGAATCTGCTAATTAAAGTCTAGAGCAGGGTTTGGCAAACTAAAGCCTGCAAGTTGGCCACCAGTTCTTGTAAATAAAGCTTTATTGGAAAGCAACCACACCCATTGGTTTATGTGTTGTCTAAGGTTGCTTTTGATACAAGGGCAGAATTGAGTGGTTGAGACAATGACCAAGAGACATGTAAAACATAAAATACTATATGGCCCTTTACAGAAAATGTTTACTAAGGACAAAATACTTGAATTTCTGGAAATATTTTGGTGAGGTTTCAAAATGTTTCCAATTTATGTTAGAATCTTCAAACTCATATACATATAAAGCTAATCTGGGGCGCCTGGGTGGCTCAGTTGGTTAAGCAACTGCCTTCGGCTCAGGTCATGATCCTGGAGTCCCAGGATCGAGTCCTGCATCGGGCTCCCTGCTAGGCAGGGAGTCTGCTTCGTCCTCTGACCCTATCCCCTCTCATGTGTTCTCTTTCTCTCATTCTCTCTCTCTCAAATAAATAAATAAAATCTTTAAAAAAAAAAAAAAGCTAATCTGGATTAAGGATTTTTTTTAAATTGAACAAACCAAGAAGAAATATTTCTGGTCTGAATTATACAGCACTTTAAGTAACTTCTCTCACAACACTTACATTAATGCACAATAAAAAGTAATAAAAGTCATAATTTCTTTTTCAAACTAATTTTACACAGCATTCCCAGTTAAGTCTAAACTTCACCTCATTTACATATGATTAGCTGAAAGTTTAAATGGATATAACTTTGAAGAAAATTTATCAAAGAACACATCAAATAATAGTTTTAGTAGTTAACAATGATTTATAACTATGACACTAATTGAGCTTTATAAAGTTCTTCAGACATTTATAAAATTATAGGAAATGCATTAAAATACATAAATACTAAAAGAATTTGGACTCAATGGAATAAGAGTTGAACTTTCCAATTAATCGTCTGCCAGGCACTTTTATCTCTCAATCAAATGAAAGGGTAAAACTAAACCATATCAAGGAATGTGAAAGAAAAGGAAAAGCCATTTTGATTATGTTATTTATAAACCTAAATGGGTAATCTACAGTCTTAATTCTCGCCCACTGTTTTTCTATTTATTCTGAAAGCTACAGACTCTCTGACTTCCCATTCTGGCTTATCCATTAGGTTGTCAAATTAATAAAACCTTAGATGTGTTTGATTACAGAAATCTTAGCTAAAAACAGTTTTTAAACCATTTTTATTGAGAAATATAACAAATGCTTAAAAGCTGCATATAATGGATATATACAGTTTAAAGAGAAATAAAACTAAGCCTTGCCTGCATGCTTTCTAACTTAAGAGAAAACACTAACAGTGTTATCAGCACCCAAGTGTTAATTCACCCACTCCTTCTTCATTGTGTGAAATATTCCTTTCATTCTTTGAATAGATTTGCCATATGTATATATATGTAGGCATAAGTACCAATATTTTTCCATGTTTTAAATATCTTTAAAGGACAATTTTTACATTTCTGCGCTATGTTTTGTCCAATATTTGCTTTGAACCTCATCCATTTGATGAGTCTAGTTGTAGTTCATTAATTTTCAATGCAAATAAAACTCACTTGTATTATTACAATTAATTTCTATTTATCCACTCTAAAGTTGTAGAACATTTACACTTTTTTTTCATATTTAAAAAAGATTTATGAGCAAACCTGTGAATAGCCATACAAAGCACCAGAATCTCTCTAGGTTAAGTTCACAGAAGTATAATTTCTGTCTTGTACAGTGTATGCATGTTAGCTTTTCAAATATGCTGTATCAACTGACTGTATGACCAGTAGTGTATGTGAGTTCCTCTCACTTCACATTCTCACTTACACATATGTTGATGTTTCTTAAAATTTTTGGCTTAATTTGTAATAGTTGAATATCTACTTATATTCTATATTTGTTCTTTTTGTTATTTAGCTCTTCTTTTTCTAGCTTTCTAAGGGAGGGGCTTAGGTTATTGAGTTGAGATCTTTTCCTTTCTCATACAATCAATTTCTCTTGAGGCCTCTTCCTTGAATGATGGGTTATTTAATAATGTGTTGTTGAATGTCCACATATAGTACTTTCCCAGTTACCTTCAGTTTATTGGTTTCTAGTTTAATCCTGCTGCATTTGGGGATCATAGTTTGTATGATTTCTGGAACTGTAAATTCAAATAATGTCTGTTCTATGGTAGAGGATATGATTTATCATTGCAAATGTTTGATGTGCCCTTCTCAACTGGAATGTTGCCAGTGTTAGATGGAGTATTCTATACATATCAATCAGAAAAGTTGATTGATTGTGATGTTCAGTTCAACTACATTCTTATTGATGTCTACCAATTTGATCTATCAATTATGGACAGAGGGATTATCCAACTGTAATAGTGGATTGCTTATTTCTCTTCAGTTCTGTCAGTTTTTGCCTCATGTATTTTGTCACTAGTCACATCCTGTTAGATGCAAATTTAAAATTGTTATGGCTTTTGGAAAATTAACTTTTGTTTAATTAGGTAATATCCCTCTTTATCACTGATAATTTTCCTTACCTGAAGTTCCACTTTGCCTGAAATTAATATAGACATTCGAGCTTCCTTTTTATTAATGACATATCTTTCTCCAGTCCTCTACCTTTAACTTATTTGAGTCCTATACTTGAAGTTGGTGTTGTGTATACATCATATAATTAGTTCTTTTAAATTTATTTATTTATTTATTTTTATTTTATTATTATTATTTAGTTATTATTATTTAAGTTTATTATTATTTTTATTGTTTGTTATTTTTTATATATTATGTTAATCACCATACATTACATCATTAGTTTTTGATGTAGTGTTCCATGATTCATTGTTTGCGTATAACGCCCAGTGCTCCATTCAGTACGTGCCTTCTTTAATACGCATCAACAGGCTAACCCATCCCCCCACCCCCTTCCCCTCTAGAACCCTCAGTTTGTTTCTCAGAGTCCATAGTCTCTCATGGTTTGTCTCCCCCTCCGATTTCCCCCCCTTCATTTAAATTTAATCTGACATGCTATGTCTTGCAAGTAGTTGGTTTAGATCATTCACATTAAAGTGCTCATTGACATATTGGGTTAAAATCTCTTTGTAACTGCTTTCTATTGTGCATTTATTCTTCGATTCTATCCCTGTGCCCCTCCCCCATCTTTATGACTTCTCTGCTTTTATTTATTTTTAGAGAGAGAGAGAATGTGAGAGCTGGGCTGGTGGGGAGGGGCAGAGAGAGAGAGGAAGAGAGAGAATCTTAAGCAGGCTCCACACCAGCGTGGAGCCTGAGGCAGGGTTCAATCTCACAACCCTGAGATCATGACCTGAGCAGAAATCCAAGAGTCGGACGCTTAACCGACTGAGCCACCCAGGAGCCCCTCTTCTCTGCTTTTAATTTAACTTTTTATGATGTCATTTTCTTTTTTTTGTAGGTGCTCTAGGGTTTGCAATATACATTTTAAGATAATCTCAGTCCACTTTAGCAACATAGCACTTAATGTGTAGAAGAGGAACAAGATAGCAGAGTATTCCCATTTCCTTTCTCTAGCTCCTTGTGACATTACTGACAATGATTTTAGCTGAACATAACTAAAGTAACCCATACATTGTTACCATTGTTGCTTTAAATAAACATGCATCTTTTAGATCAATTCAGAACAACATAAAGATTTTATTTTGGTTTCATTTATTCTTTCTCTGACACTCTTCCTTCCTTTATGCAGATCCAAATTTTTGACTATATCACTTTCCTTTTACCTGAAGAACTTCTTTTGACACTTTTTGTGGAATATATCTGCTAGCAATGAATTCCCTGAGCTTTTTGTTTTCTGCGAAATTCGTTATTTTTTCCTGCTTTTTTGAGCTGTCCTGTAGCTTTTGGACACGTTGTATCAGATAATTAATATTAAACCAAACAAGACTTTACTAAAAGATATGTATTAATCTGGCTAGGAGCTGGACTATATTTAATGATTGTTGCAGTTGCAGGTGCCAGAGAATTCAGATTCTTTTAGTGTCCTTGCTTTTGTCTCTTTACTTGGCTTTGGGGCTCCCTTTTGTAGTCTTAGAGTCTGTATCTTGTAACTCTTACAGCTTTTAGTCCACTTTTATTTTATAGTGTTATTGCTGCGGTGTTGACATGTTGTATGGGAGGTGCATCATTCTAAAACTGATAATTCTCAATCCACTAGTGAGACATTCGGTGTGTGGCCTTCACAATCCCTTATGTTCCTTTTCCAGGAGTTCTCTCCTTTATTCTGCCCTCTACTTCTTTCCCTGAGAATCGCATTTTCAATTTATTTTCTCCAAGCTTCGTCTCTTGTTAACTGTGTATTTTGCCTCCTTAGGTTGAGACTGGAAGGCAGGTGTGGGCAGAAATGGGAAGGAATGATCTTCCCTAACTGGGATAATGTCTCAAAATTACTTTCTGTTTGTGTTTTTTTCCCTAGATACTGAGTCTTTGTTAGCAACAAGAGTTTGGGTGGGTTTCATGATGGCTACCCCTGCCAAGGCTATGAGCAAATCTTTCTCAGATCCTCACCATAATAATTTATTTGGTTACTGGATGAAAAATAGACAAAAGTGACAGAAGTCCCCTCATAGTGTAGCTGCCAGCAATGATTTACTATCATACTAGTCTAAATTTAGCCTCTAGCCATTCATGAAAATTGCCATTTAATTGTACCTATCAATTTATGGGGTCTAGTAGTTTCTGTTCTGGGTAAGTAGATCTTGTCTGAGACTCTGGATTTACTTGTCTCTCCAGATTTGGAGGTGGTAGTTTGTCCCATGACCATTCTATGATGGGTCCAGAGAAAAGGTCTTTGATTTTTAGTTTACCCATCTTCTTCTTGCTGTAAGGACAAGAGTGGCAACTTTCCAGACCTTTACACATCTGAGCTTAAATAGGAAGTCTCCATCTTTTACTTTGAAACTTTGTGAATATCTTTAAGTTTTTATCTTGCTTGAAGCCTAGGTTTGGCTTCTGTTTTGTTAACCACTTTAAGCACCGCATATCATATGATTAAAGTTAATTTACCTTTATTGACATGAACAGTAATTTGGACTTAGTTCAGATATTGTTTTGTATTTTATTTAAATATACAGAATTTATATATGATTTGTTCCCTTTCTTAATCTCTTTGTACAGGGTGTGTGTGTGTGTGTGTGTGCGTCTAGCTTTAGTATTTGCTATTAATTCCCTACTGTAAACAATCATGTTAGTAACCTTTTCTTGTTCTTCCCTTAGCTCCCATCAGCATCTAATTGAAGTAATACTTTTTCAACTTTCAGAAAATATTTGTGCAAAAAATCTGGGATCTTATTCTGCTTCATTTGCTTTTCCCTTTTTCTTGAACTTTTTAAATTATTTTTTCATAGTTACACTGGCAGAGTCTGTAAGCATTACATAATTTATAATCCCCTTCATCTACCATTTACAGTTAGTTCTACAGGTAAATATAGATATGTATTCACTGTGCACCAGTAAAATGTTCAGACTTTTCTAGGATTTTGTCTATCTGAAGCCCATACTTTAGTTGTTTTCTCAGGAAGGGCTCAAGGGAACGATATTCTCTGCATTCTTACAGACGAAAGACCTTTTCCACAGAATTAAATTTGAGGGTTAGTTTGGGTTGATATAAAATTCTGGCCTCACATTGTCTTGTGTTTGGTATTTAAAATACAGTTCTACATTGTTTTCTTTTTTTTTTTCTTTTTTTTTTTAAAGATTTTATTTATTTATTTGAGACAGAGAGAATGAGAGAGAGAGAGAGAGCACACATGAGAGGGGGGAGGGTCAGAGAGAGAGGCAGACTCCCTGCTGAGCAGGGAGCCCGATGCGGGACTCGATCCCGGGACTCCAGGATCATGACCTGAGCCGAAGGCAGTCGCTTAACCAACTGAGCCACCCAGGAGCCCCTCTACATTGTTTTCTATATATGACTTTGCTGAACATCTTATGTCAATCGGATTATATTTTTTAAAATAAATTATTTATATTTTTCCTGCATATCATAGAAATGTTTACCTTTCATAAACCCCAATAATTTTACTAGATTGTGCCTTCATATTGCCAATCTGTTAAATTTTTCAAAAATCGAGTGTGCCATTCAGCATGCAATTTCAAGTTTTCTTTTATATTCAGAAATTTTTCATTTCATAAGTTTGCATATTCATCTGTTCTGTTGTTTGGATTTTATTTTTTAGAGACCCCATTCCAATTATGTTCAATTTTCTATCTTTCTAGTCCAGTTTATCTTTCTTTTTTGTGTATTTTTTTCCAAATTTCCCCCTATCCACATTGTTTTGTATTAAGGCATTTTCCATGATTTTAATTAGCTGGTATTTTTCTTCTAGTTTTGTCTTGAGTTTTTTTTTTCTGTTATTGCTAATTCAGTTCTCTCAGCATTTCATTCATATCTTCTGTTCATTTTATAATCTTGATTTCTGAGTTTCTAATTCTGATTTCTTCAATTTGCATCTGTCTGGGTCCAGTAGGAGATAGAAACACACTAGTTATTTCAACAAAACAATTTAATACAAACATATTAACTAGATATTCAAGAACTAATATTTTTAAAGAAAGTGTGGAATTATAATAGAGATAGAAATTACGAAAGAAGTTGCAACCCTAGCTCTCAGGTAACAAAAGGGAGAGATTGGAATTTCTGAATATTTAAAGATTGAAGGAAGGTCCCTGAAGAGCTGAAACTTGGATTTCTGAGGGGACTGCACTATTTGGCTGGTGTCAGTTTCTCTGAGCTCAGATGAGGGACCCCATGGGACTGGGGCACAGACCTCTGAGAAAAGAGCACCAATGGGCTGGTGCTAAAATCTCTGAGGGGGTGCAGTAAACTTCATTTTACGGGGGTTGAAAAATCTGCCAACTAGAATCAACAGCTGCTACTAGAATGAACTTCAGCTTCAAGGTGAAGACATTAGTAGAGTCATACTGACAGAGAAATTGGGAATGAGGGCTAAACATCAAGACATATGTCTCCTCTCTCTCCTACAGCCTCTCAGAACCCTGGTAGTACAGAACTTTCTATTGGTCAAACATAAGAAGGAGGCAAGTGTCAAAGAAAACAGACTCCTGCTCTGGCATCATAAAGCAGAGTGTGGGAGGGTGGATGTGAAGCTGAGAGACCACAGTTCGGTAACTCTTATTCTGTTCTTTCATGGTTCTGTCATTTTCCTAATTTTATTTTATTTCATATTGAACTGTGAGGCAAAAATGTTCACCTGCTTTATATAGGCTTGTCTTTCTGGCATGTTTCATTTTCAAGAGTAGTATTATTTAGCTCAGACAGAAAATGAGGACTCCCTCTTATATTATTATCAGGAAGTGTTAAAAAATCTGACTTTTGTGTTTTCTGAGGTTTACTTTCTCTGCAGCTCTCCCCACTTTATATCTGAATGTTCTCTTTCCTTGACCCTAACGTCTCTGTCCTGACCAACGTAAATTCTGTTCTCAGCAGTTTCTCATTGATGTGAGTCTTTGTCCTGGAAAAGTTGCTCTCAGTTGGTCAAATGGCCAGTTCACGTCTCGCTGGGGTCACCTTCCACTCACCCTCAAACTGTGAATCTCACTTTCAAATGTGAAGTCCTTTCAGAGTTTTCTCTGCTGTTCTGAGACTGAGGAGCCAATCTTTCCAAGCAGAGTGAGTATCAATCAATTTGGGGGCAGTTTTGTAGTAGTTATCAAATTTCTGGGCTCTTTGGCTCTCAGGACCTTCATAAATCTCTCTGCTTTGTGCTTGTTGGCCTGGGTGAAAATTATATGCTCTTTTCACTTTGTATTAAATTAGTCAACTTGTAAAATTATGTGGATATGTTATACTTCCATCAAAAAACATTAAAAATGAGTGCTAAACTTTGAAGTCAGCACAACTGGTAAGATAGTAGTCTTTCTATGAAAGAAGAAAGGAAGGGAAACTAGGAAATAAAATAGAGTAGATATAGTTGAGGTGATGATAAAGTTACAGATTTAAAATTGCAGCATACAGTTTGAAATAGGAGATAGAACTAAAGAAGAGAGATATAAATTTAGGGTATGTTAGCATTGAGATGACAATTGAAATCAGGATGTGGGTGGCAAGGAAGAAGTTTTAGAAGTAAAATATAAGGAATATAGTGATAATTCTTTTCAATGATTCCGAATGTTTAATTTAAAACATATCTGCCTTCTATTTTCTGACCCATGAATTCCGGGTAGTGATATTTTGATGCATAAAAATACAATACCTTAGTTTTTACTATATACATGCATATATTCACAATATCATAGTATATATGCATGCATACACATACACACATATATATATGTGTGTCTGTATGTGTATACGTATATTGTCGATTAAACTTTCAATAACTTCAGAAATGCTAAGATGAATTGATATAATCCACCCCCCACCAAATGCAAATATTCTTTTATTATTTTTTTAAGATTTTATTTATGTATTTGACAGAGAGAGAGACAGCGAGAGAGGGAACACAAGCAGGGGGAGTGAGAGAGGGAGAAGCAGGCTTCCGCAGAGCAGGGAGCCCGATGCGGGGCTCGATCCCAGGACTCTGGGATCATGACCTGAGCCGAAGGCAGACGCTTAACGACTGAGCCACCCAGGCACCCCAAATGCAAAGATTCTTTGTTTTGGTTGTTGATACAGCTTTCTGATGGGTAATCTTTTTTTTTTAAGTAGGTGTTTTGAAGAATTGAAGTTATAGACTCTTAAAATTCCTAAATTCCAGGTTGTGGTGTCAAACTCTTATTGAGGAAATGGAATTTTAAAGAGATTTTCCAAGGTCTGGGAGCTAATTAGTGACACGTAATTAACCATAGCTAAGGTACCTGACTCTAGTCTTATTCGGTCCCTACAATTCTGCCTCTTCTAAACTGAACCTAAAGCCAGTGAACAGCCACCAGGCTCTTTATTGATTACACTCTTTCCTTTCCAGGACTACTAAACTTTCATAGCACACATATTCTACATCAGAATAAAAAAAGTTCCAGAAGATAAGTTACATTTTTCATGAGTATATGTTTAATAACTCAGGAGGAAAAAAAAGTAACAGAACCGGAATGGTACTTTTTGTTTATGAACACACATTATTAAATCATAAAACTTGCGGGGTGCCTGGGTGGCTCAGTCGTTAAGCATCTGCCCTCGGCTCAGGTCATGATCCCAGGGTCCTGGGATCGAGTCCCACATCTGGCTCCCTGCTCCGCGGGGAGCCTGCTTCTCCCTCTCCATCTCCCCCTGCTTGGGTTCCCTTTCTCGCTGTGTCTCTCTCTCTCTGTCAAATAAATAAATAAATTTTTAAATCATAAAACTTGCTGCTACTATAAATCCCTTAAAAATACTCTCTTGTTTCAGTTTGCAAAAAGCTATCCTCTATTTCTGTGTTATATTCCAGAAACAGAGCAACATCTGATTTGTAAGCAATGTTAGTTTCCTTGAACCGTGAATGTTATTAATAATATCTGTATGCATACACCTGCCAAAAAAGAAACAGATATTCAAAATGTTAGTATTGAATACAATCATAATACAGACAATTGTGTTATGTATTACTTTTTGAAATGATAAAACATATTTTTTAAGATCTGACTTCTGAAAATATTGACCCCATAAGATGAGTACTTCACAAATATCCCCTATTGTTACAGAATTATATAAGGCTATCTATATTAATCACAGTTCAAATCTTCTGTAAATGAAAAAAAAAAAAACAGCTCCAATTTGGGTGTATTTGCAATGATTTAAAAGTGGTTTGAAAAAGGTTACTTATAAATAGGATGAAAATAGATGAATAAAAATATTTTAAATAGCTCTAAGATATAACTACCTCACTGAAAATGTTTTATAACATTTATAAGCCTTTTGCTCCTTTTTTCATGATTCTTAACATTCTGTATCAAAGCAAAAGATAATATATGTATCCATGTTACTAACATGGTATTTAAGGAGAGACGAACCTCCTACTGTCCACAGCTGCTTTTAATTCACAAACAATTGGAATAAGTCAAGCATTACTAGTGAGTCTTTTCTGCTTCTTGCTATGTTATTTCATCTGAGAAGCCATTATGCAAATTAAGAGCATCTGAAGATAGGTACCCCACTTAAAAGAATTCAGCAGGGATTCCATTTTTTGTCATTTTTGGCAAATTGCATCATTAAGTTGCATATGTTGTACCATTGGTAGCCATGTTGCCTGGGATTAGTCAACATGCTCATAAACTCCATGACTTGACAAACTTAATTTTCCTTAGAGTCAAATATGAAATAAATCTCCAGATATTACTAATGTAATAAACTGTTTTCAAATCAATCAGTTACATATTATAAAATATAGAAATGGATCATGGTACATACCAATTGTTTATTTGAGAGAGAGAGTGAGAGAGAGCATGAGAGCTGGGTGAGGGGCAGAGGGAGATACAGACTTCTCTCTGAGCACGGAGCCCAATAGGGGGCTTGATCCCAGGACTCCGGGATCATCACCCAAGCTGAGGGCAGTCGCTTAACCAACTGAGCCACCCAGGCACCCCACTTTGATGTCTTTCTGTTGGCTGTCCATGCAGTGTGCCATGGGTATTTGCTTATATTTAATATAAAATTTTACATAAGCTACATCACCAATGTTGCTCCAGTGTTGTTTGTGTCAGAGGAAGAGGATATTTTAAATTATCTATGGCACTGGTATCACCTTGGATACCAAAGAAAAAGGCATTTGTAGTTAAAAAGGGTTTGTATTGTTTTTTTGTTGTTGTCTTATAAGAAAGAAAAAGAAAACTGTGTCAATATTTCTTAACATTTAGTGAAAAGGCTTGCTACAATGACAAGGAAAAATAAAACTTGTCTTGGAGATCTATGTTTTGTTTGCTTTCCTTATGTGACTTACAAAGAAAACAGGCATGGTCTCTCTGGAGGGTAGATTGAACTAAAGTTGAACCATCCATTTGCACCTTCATTGGACTGGACCCTATCTTCCCCTGATGAAGTCTGCCAGTTAAACCCAAGGCAAACCTCATTAACTTAAGGTTAAAGTTCCATTCCAGGTCATGATGTTAAAAGAACCAAAAGACAAAGTATATATTTTCATTCAGGAGAAATATAGTTTCTAGAGGGTAGGAGTGAATGCAGCTGACTGAAAAATATTAAGAATGGAGCATGGGCAGAAGGAAAGAAAAGTTGAAGTCCTGGAGAAGGCAGAGAGATCTTAAGAGGTTGTCGGCTTCCACAGAGCACCTTCCATCTTCAACCAGATGGCTATAACCTAGTGATGTCTGCTTCACACGACACAAGGCATTCTCCAAAGGAATTACAATCTTTCTTCCTCTCACATGGTACTACATGCTTGAGATCACACAGTCTTCCAGGGAAAGAGCATCAAGTATCCTCGTCATCATAGTTATGTTGGTATGGTCTGGTAGAGGCTAGTAAGACAAGGTCTTCTGGGAACACAGTCTTTATGAGCACTAGAATAACGGGACTGAAGATAACATGTTTCTCTTCCTTTTCTCCAGGGGTCATTGTTAGAAGACCACTACCAATACTATTATCAGTGACAAGAGGAGAGGGTAAGGTAAACTTCCTTAGTGCAATCTAAGGGAGTTTAGTGAGAAGATTAGAAAAAAATAGTCCTGTGAAGCCAGGTTTTATTCAACTAATTTTATAGTTTCTAAGTCAATCTTGCCTGCTAATAATGATTGGTTCCTTAAGGTACGACCCTCTATGATGGCATAGTCTGGGCATAGCCACTCTGTTATGTGATAAATAGTGATAATCCTTGGGGGAAGTCTTGCTTGCTAGTTGGTGTAGCAGCTCCATGTTCTTGCTAAATTATAGCTTAAATGATGATTATTCCTTCCCAATAATTTTTTTAAGATTTTACTCTTTTAAGTAATCTCTACACTCAAAGTGGGGCCCAAACCCATAACCTTGAGATCATGAGTTGCATGCTCCACCAACTGAGCCAGACAGGCGCCACCCCCCCCCCCCAGAATTTCTAAATAATCTCAAAACTGGCATTTGCCCTGCTATTGTACATGATACAGTCTTTGTACTGATGGTGAACTTCCTTTTGCATGTGTCTTGAACAAAGATACTTTAATATGGTGACATTTTATTATTACTTACTCATATTCTAGAACTGCATTTGGGGCTCTAAGACGTCTAAGTTTCCCATTTACACTTCAAACGTGTGTGTGTGTGTGTCTATTTGTGTATTATATATATAGGTATATTAAAGTGACAACCTGTGCTTTGGAATGACATTTTAATCTCCCATTAGATATATTATGTGAACCATGCTCCATTATGTATGTCAAAACTATTTCATTTCCCATTACAAACTGTGAACCAAAATAATTTAAAATGTGTTATTATTAAAATCCACACTTTAGAGTCCCCTCCAAGTTCTCATCTCTGGCTCTTCTAATTTAAGAAAAGTATTGCAAATGCACACACAAATATATTAGAGCTACTCATTCACATATTTAGTCATCTTTTCTTATCTTCAGTCTTCAATAACTGTTAGGTTTTTTTATTTAGTTGGTTTATTTTTTAGATTATCTAATCCTTTAGGAAACTATTTTTTTCCTTTGCTTTCTATGACAAAAGATGATTTCAAAGTTTCTCTTATCTCCTTTTTCCTATCTCCATCAGGATTTCTGGCTTTTCCTACTGCATTGAATAATCTGTAGAGTTTTGTTCTTAACTCACCTGCCTTAAGTTCAATACTCTCTTTTTATGTATCTTATCATAATTATTATTTTACATTAATTCATTAGTAGCCATGACCTGCTTTCTAAAGTTTTGGAACACTTAAAAAATTATCACTAGAAAATCTTGTTGATACTTAAAAGTATGAAGTGGCACTGTTCTATTGTATTTGTTGTGGAGATGGAAGCATTCTGTGTTTGTGTTGTTCAGTATGGTATCCACTAGCCACATTTGGACACTGAGCACATAAAATGTGGCTAGCAACACTAAGAAACAGAATTTTTAATTTTTTAAAAAAAGATTTTATTTATTTATTTGTCAGAGAGAGAGAAAGAGAGAGTGAGAGAGCACAAGCCCGGTGGGGCGGGGGGTGGGGGCAGGCAGAGGGAGAAGCAAGGTCCCTGCTGAGCAAGAAGCCTGATGTGGGACTCGATTTTAGGACCCTGGGATCATGACCTGAGCAGAAGGCAGACGCTTAGCCGACTAAGCCACCCAGGCGTCCCCAGAATTTTAAATGTTATTTAATTTTGATTTTAGTGGTCACATGTGCTAGTAGCTACTTTATTGGATTGTGCAGGTCTAAAGCTATATATAGAGTTTTGTCTTCTTTTTCTTGATTTACTATTGCCATGAATGCACACATGCTAATTAAATGAAGAAATGAAAACATTTATACATGAATGAATGCATGTATTAATACATGATCCACAGGCTTCAGGTATTGGGATTTTTTTCTTTATTTATTTATTGTATCTTCCTTTTTTTAATTATGTTCAATTAGCTAACATATATAGTATATCGTTAGTTTTTGATATAGTGTTTAATATTTAATTAGTTGGGTATAACACCCAGGGCTTATCTCAGCATGTGCCCTCCTTAATACTCATCACCTGGTTACCCCATCCCCCTAACCCCCTCCCTTCTGTAACCCTCAGTTTATTTCCCAGAGTCCAGAGTGTCTCATGGTTTGTCTCCCTCTCTGATTTCTTCCCAGTTTTCCCTCCCTTCCCCTATGATTCTCTGCACTATTCCTTATATTCCACAGATGAGTGAAACCATATGATAATTGTCTTTCTCTGCTTGACTTATTTCACTTAGCATAATCCCCCCCAGTTCCATCCATGTCGATGCAAATGGTGGATATTCATCCTTTCTGATGGCTGAGTAATATTCCATTGTGTATATGAACCACATCTTCTTTATCCATTCATCTGTTGAAGGACATCTCAGCTCCTTCCACAGTTTGGCTATTGTGGACATTGCTGCTATGAACATTGGGGTGCATGTGCCCCTTCTTTTCACTACGTCTGTATCTTTGTATCTGAACATGATATAGGAAGCTAAAGTTGGTTCAAGGAAATGAGATTTAGAAAGATGCTGGATTTAGAAATCCAGGGATTTCTATTCTACTTTCCCCTTAATCTTTATATTCAGTATCTGGTTGAGTCTCTTGTGTTTATGATACCCCTTTCCTTTAGTTCATCTCAGCATCTTTCTAAATCTCATTTCCTTAAACCAATTTTAGCTTCCCATATCATGTTCAGATAGTCTCTATAGGTTAGGACTTGATCTGAGATATTGCCCATCTGCAAGGGTCTCCCCTCAACCCACCATGATCTTTAGAATTTCTAATAAAATAAACATGGGATTCAGAATAAGGGAAAGCATCCTAGCTTCAGGGCTATTCCTTTAAATCATTGAAAGTTCAACTCTCCCCCATGAAGTTCTTAGATCCAGTGTCTCCTCTTCAGAGAGGGCTTCCCCAACTATCCAAATCAAAGTTGATCTTATCACCCAAGACATCTGCCTGCTTCATTTTCTTCATAACCTTTATAATTTTCTGAAATTATGTATATCTCTTTATTGTTTAGAGCAGTAGTCACTAAATAATTTCAACAAAGTAATTTATTTCTGCTGATAGATGCTAATTTATAAAAGCAGAGGCTTCTGTCTTGCTCAGCACAGTATCTCCAAAGTCTGTCAAGCATGATGCCAGTACCAAGGTACATATTCAATAATTAGTTATTAAATAAAGAAATAAGTGACTAATTTAGGGGTTGGTGGAGACCATCCTTGTCTTGGATTTCAATTTGAAATCTCTTGGCATTTCTTCCTGTGTAATGTACATCTTCCTCTTCCTCATACCTGGGTAAGTTTGAATGATCTTGAGGAGGATAGGACTTTATCCTATCTAGCTCTATTGGCAAAGTTAGGCTCAGATGAGAGAAATATGAGTATTTGGCACTAAAGCTCTATAACTATCATTAATTGAATGTGTTGTAGTTGTGAAAGCTCCATCTCTCTCTTCGCAGACATAGTATGATAATATATAATGTCTAGATGTGGTTATGTTCATTGCCTGTAGTTATTAAAGATTGAAGACTTTCTTGGACTTGATTTTGTGTATCTCTATATTTTGAATACATTAGTAATAATCTGTAAAGTATAATTTTTTGCAGCACCAAGTAAAATCTGTGTTCTAACAGAGGTATTTCATTCTCTCTTTCCAATAATATACTATTTCCACTCTAATAATAATCACAATATTTATCAATGATGAAGTCTTACTATGGACCAAGAATGCTATTCTTAGTGTCTTGCTACTCCCATTCAGTTTATGAATCAGGCTTTATAGTTTTATCTCTGAAGGATCTGAAGCTCACAGATTAGGTAATTTGTTCAAAGTCACAAGCTTTTATTAAGTGGCAGGTCCAAGGTTTTGGCATACATCTCCTTGTCAATAAGCCTGAGATACTTTCTAATTTCTGAAATAAGTTGTAACATCTTAAAGTGGATAGGATTCCTAAAAGTAGAGTTTGTTAGGTAGAGATTCTCAGGAATTAAAATAACCTATCACGTAAATGACAATGAGATTCAGAATGGAGATTATTTTGGTTTCCAGTGATCTCTAATCTCTTCTGGCTAGAGAGCAGGAGAGATGAACCTGAATACCATCAGTGATGGACATGAACTTTCTTCTGGAAAGTACTACTAATATCCAATTCCCAATTAAGTCCTTATTTTTCTATAATAATAATTATAATCCCATGCAACTATCTTGAAAGTATATGATGAGCATATTGTGAAGTATCCCTTTTCCTCAATAAGAACTGAACAAGGAACTAGAAAGTGACAAAATAAAGTGAAATATTGATAGTAGATATATATTATCTGTTTCTGTATATGTGTGTATCTGCGTATTACTGTTTTAAAGAAAATTTAAACAAAGCAAAATGCTTTAAAGAAAAACATCAAATTATTGATTAAAAAGCCAAGGTATGGAATATGTAATTTAAGAAATCCTTCCTGACATTTTCCCATTTTAAATTGAAAAGTGGTGCCTGGGTGGCTCATTCTGTTAAGGATTTGACTCTTGATTTCATCTTGGGTCATGGCTTGGGTCATGATTTCAGGGTCCTGTGATCTAGTCTTGGGTTGGGCTCTGCACACAGTGGGAGGCTGCTTCTCTCCCTCTCCCTCCCCTTCTGCCCCTCCCCTTGCATGCACGCTCTGCTCTTTCTCTCTCTCTCTCTAAAATAAATAGATCTTTAAAAAAATAAAAAAAATGAAAAAATCGTTTAATTTAATAAATCAAATGCAGGGCTATTTAATATGTTTTAATACTTTTAAATTAATTTGTATTCATATCTAACTTTTCTATATTCTTAAAGATCTCAGAAAAACCATAAAAAGAACAAGAAGTAATCTGCACAACAAGATTTCTTGGTAAATTGTAAAATGTTTGTGTCTATGTGCATGTGTGTGCACATATGCAAATGTGCGGGTGTGTTTGCTAGAGTACATTTTACGAGGGCATTTACAGACATAATCATGAGCAAATGTAGGGTTTTTTTTATAGCCAAGGCAAATGAAGCATGCCTTCAATTAGAAACTTCTGAAAATACGCTGTGATAACCTACTGAGAATGCAATTGCTTTTCTTCACAGAATCATACCCACCTCTCTTAGAAGCCCATAGTGTAGAATATGTGTTGTAAGTGCAATATGTTCTTCTTGAATCGTTTTAGTTCATTAAATGCATTTTGTACTTCAAATACCGTTCCAAGATTATACATTTGATATCTCAAAAATATGCACATGCTGCTTTTAGAGTTAAGTGTGTAGACTAAGCGAACCTCAAAAGTCTCAGAACTCGTGTGTTATATATTAAATATAAATAAAACTTCAGATTTTTAAGGCTTTTCTGAAACACCTGAAACACTTAAGTCCCTAATTCCCTAATGTGTGATTATTCTGTTTTCAGCAGTTAAAATTTAATTTTCTACATCCTTAAGCAAAAACTCAGAAAAAAGCCATTCCTTACCTGATGTTAGAAGCAAAATAAACATATTCCCAGGAGCAAGTTGGCTTGACTGTATCTGCATTTTCGGAATTGTAAGGTAACAAAATCAATACCAAACCTTTACACCTACAACTCCTTTTTTAGTGCTATTGTAAATGGTATTTTTTTAATTCAATACCCAATTTTTCATTGCTAATGCATAGATATCAAATTGATTTTTACATATTGATTTTTATCTTACAACTTTACCAATCTCAATTATTAATTCTTGTGCTTTTCTGTTGGCTCAGGAGCTCACAGCAGTCCACTTGCATTTCCCCTTTCCATTTCTTTGTCAGGCATTTAATATTTACATATGTTTAAACACACAATATGTTGCTACGCTCTCTGTTTTAGACACTTAGTGTTGTTGTCACTTAGTGTTACTAAAGATCAGAAAAAATAAATTTGACATTTACCTTCATTTCATTTCTAGCACTCTGCCTTTTGTGTAGACAGAAATAGATTCATGTTTTTATCTAGTATCATATTCCTTTTGCCTGAAGCCTTTTGTTAACATTTATTGAACTACAGGTACATTACCAATCAATTCTCCCAATATTTGGTTACCTGAAAAAGTCTTTATTTTTGACATATATTTGCATTGGGTTTAGAATACTATTTTTAAAGTTTTGTTTTGTTTATTCTTTAAGCACATAAAAAATGTAATTCCATTATAGTCTGGCTTGTATAGTTTTGGATAAGAAGTCTTTTTTAATACTTCCCTATGTTCCCCTTACCAATGAGTTTTGTTTGTTTTGGCTGCAATGAAGTCTTTTGTCTTTGTCTTGTCTTTAGTTTTAATATAATATGACTCTCTATGTGTGTATGTTTGATATTTATCCTGTTTGTTATTCTTTGAGCTTCTTTTTTAAAAAAAGATTTTATTTATTTATTTGTCAGAGAGAGAGAGAGAGAGCACAAGAAGCGGGAGTGGTGGCAGGCAGAGAAGCAGGCTCCCCGCTGAGCAGGGAGCCCGCCTGATGCGGGGCTTGATCCCACGACTCTGGCATCATGACCTGAGCCGAAGGCAGACGCTTGACCAACTGAGCCACCCAGGCATCCCATTCTTTGAGTTTCTTAAATCCATAAGGTTTGTCATTAATTTTGAGAAAAAATATGGCCATTATTTCATCAAATATTTCTCTACCCTGTTCTCTCTTCTCATTTTGACATTCCAAATTACACAGGGGTGGGGGGGGAATGGGTGAAACAGGTGATGGGGATTAAGGAGTGCACTTGTGATGAGCACCAGGTGTTGTATGGAAGTGTCGAATCACTATATTGTATACCTAAAACTAATATTACACTCTATGTTAACTAACTGCAATTTAAATAAAAACTTTTTAAAAACCCTTTTGTATTATCTCACAGTTCTTGAATGTTTTGCTTTATTTGTTTTATTTTTTCTCCTTTTTCCTGTTGTTTTAATTAGGCCTCACTCTCAATGCGTCTCTGTGTCTTGGGGATAAGGTCTTCCCAGACATTCTGCCCTATCCTTGGCTGGAGGTCCATACCTAGGACATATTCCTTCTCCTCTCCTAGAAATAGAGAGATTTTTCTATTCTTTCTCCCTGGCAATGATGTGTTTTCACAAGTGTCCAAGGGTGCCAGGATTTGTTGCCTTTCCCTAGTGATTTAAGGTTTTTATTCCATAAGAGAGATAGGAGAAAGGATCCAGACAGGCTCCTTGCCTTTTATGCAGTGGTCTGCTGTCCCCTGTCCCCAGGACTGGGTGACCGGGAATGTTTCTCAGGGCTCTCACTTGCCCCAATTTTTATGTGAGTACACATTAGGTCCGTGGAAAAAAAGCCTGTGAGTGGGTGTTAATTCCCTTTGTGCTTGTGTCTCCCAATGAATCCATATTTTCTTATTTAGTCTTTGGCAGTTCGTTAAAGTTTTCCCCTGAATTCTTTGATCACTCTCCAGGGTCGTCTTCCTCAGATAAACAAATGTATGTTGATCTTTACTTAGGGGTATCCATTTTTTCTTAGATTTTGTGTTAACTTGTTGCCCTGTGACCTAAACCCTCTGATGGATTTTAGAAAATTTATTCAAATAGTTTGGAGGATTTGTTTTGTTGCTTCTGTTGTAAGGGTAGGAGTGATACTTTTTGGCTTTCCAAATCATAATCAGAAGCCAAAGTTCCCATATATTGGGATCTGGTACCTAATCGTTATAGATGTCATATTGTGATTTATGACAAAATTTCATATCAATCTGGATTCTTTAAAAAGAATTTTTTTTGTTTTCTAATGTTTTCTAAATACTTTCACTTCCTTTTCTGTGCTTTCTCTTTTCTTAATAATTGTTACTTAATACTTTATTTTCATTCTTAAAGTAAAATAATTAGTTTAGTCCTTTGTCATTGTCACCTAAGCTTCAACTCTGAATAAGTTATGCCTGACCTATTCAAAAAACCTCAATTTAAGGTAATAATGTCACCATATGACACTTTCCCTCCTTCTTAGAGCTTATTATTTTTTAAGATTTTATTTATTTATTTGACAGAGAGAGAAAGAGAGAGCACAAGCAGGGGGAGGGGGAGATGGAGAAGCAGGCTCCCCACTGAGCAAGGAGGTAAATGCGGGGCTCCATCTTAGGACTCGGGGATCATGACCTGAGCCAAAGGCAGACGCTTAACCCACTGAACCACTCAGGCGCCCTGAGAGCTCTAATTTTTATTAGAATATAAATTCCACATTTTTAAAACCTCAACTGTAAAGCCAAAATATATTTTCTTTTCATTTTGGTAATGTTAATCCCTGTTTCATTCCCATGAAGATTTCAAATTTAACCTGGCGTTCTGTGTTATAATAAAATTTAGATGTAAAAACATCTATTTTGTGATTCTATAGTCTCTGATTTTTAGCCAAGTACCTTGTAGCATAACAATAAATATGAGAGAACGACATTTAAAAACCATTATATGTAAGGTTGAGTTCTTTAATTGAAGGAATGAAGTCAATAAAGTTATACCTACCATGAAATTTTTTTTCAAAAAACTTCATTGGGGAAATAGTAGACATTTAATTAATATTCCTATACAATTTCTTAACATTTCTATATTGCTATTGTGATTATTGACAAGATAATTTACATATGTTATCTTGTCAGTTAGCTGAGGATAATGACTCTCTCATACTGTGTACATGGCCTGTCCTAAACTAATTTTCTAATTGTCAGTACAATAAAATGCTAGAGATTCATTATTCTATAAAATTTCAACATCCTTTTTTTCTTTAAGATTTTATTTGTTTATTTGACACAGAGAGAGAGACAGCGAGAAAGGGAACACAAGCAGGGGGAGTGGGAGAGGGAGAAGCAGACCTCCCGCCAAGCAGGGATCCCGATGCGGGGCTCGATCCCAGGACCCTGGGATCATGACCTGAGCCGAAGGCAGACGCTTAACGACTGAGCCATCCAGGCACCCTTTTTTTCATTTTTAAAGAGATTTTATTTCTTTCTAGTATGTAACATTTAAGACAAAATTAAAAGCAATTTAATATGTTTTTTTTAAAAAGGTATCAAGTGTTTCTTCTTAAACACATGCAGATATCAGTTGATGCAATATTTGTTTACATATTTCCATGTTTTCTGTACTTTCTTTTCTTTTTTTAGTTTAAATTCAATTTAACATATAGTGTATTATTAGTTTCAGAGGTAAAATTTAGTGATTCATCAGTTGCATATAATACCCAGTGTTCATTCCATCAAGTGCCCTCCTTAATGTACATCACCCAGTTACCCCATGCCCCCACCCACCTCCCTTCAAGCAAACCTCAGTTTGTTTCCTACAGTTAAGAGTCTCTTATGGTTTGTCCCCCTCTCTGTTTTCATCTTATTTTTCCTTCCCTTCCCCTATTTTCATCTGTTTTGTTTCTTAAATTCCACATATGAATGAAATCATACTTGCCTTTCTCTGACTGACTTATTTTGCTTAGCACAATATCCTCTAGTTCCATCCATGTTGTTCCAAATGGCAAGATTTCATTCTTTTTGATGGCTGAGTAATATTTCAATATATAGATATATATAGATAGATACATATATATATATCTCATCTCACATCTTCTTTATCCATTCATCTGTCAATGGACATCTGGGCTCTTTCTGTATTTTGGCTATTGTGGAGAATGCTGCTATAAAGAAGGGGTGCATGTGCCCCTTTGAATCACTATGTTTGTATCCTTTGGATAAATACCTAATTGTGCAACTGGTAGGTCGTAGAGTAGCTCTATTTTTAACTTTTTGAGGAACCTCCATGCTGTTTTCCAGAGCGGCTGCACCAGTTTGCATTTCCCACTAACAGTGTAAGAGGGTTCCCCTTTCTCCACATCCGCACTGAGTTGTGGAGAAAGAGTTGTTAACTCTAGCTATTCTGGTAGGTGTGAGGTGGTATCTCATTGTGGTTTTGATTTGTATTTCCCTGATGCCAAGAAATTTCGACATCTTTTAAAATACCTAAATATTTTTCTGTTTTTTACATTGTTGACATATCTAATGGCATGGGTGGAAAAAAATACTCCATACTTGTGAATATATAATAAAATATAATTTGATTCATTCTCTATTTATGGGTTCATGATTATTAATTATATTGAGTAAATTAAAATGCTTATCTTTTATGTAATATTTATTTTCTGATTATTATTGAGTTTTTAATGTTAATTGATCTCTTTACCAGAGAGACCATAATATCAAGAAAAATTTTCAAGAAGAATTGTATGTGAATACATAATTCCAGTGTACTAGACAGTGGTTTTCCATAGGCTTAAATAATTCTCCATTTTTGAGACTTTGTATTTTGATATAATTTCACATTTACAAACTTGGAAAAATTCTACAAAGTGCTCTCAGCTACTTTCCCAGATTTACCCATTGTTCATATTTTCCCAATTTGTTTCATCATTTAGTCACTCTCTTATTCATGCCTTTTTTTCTCCCTATACATACATAGTTTATTTTGTGGTTACCTCTAAATAATTTGAGAGTACTTTGACATCATACCCCATTTTATTAATAATTCAATAATTGACTAATCCTTGATTCATATTTAATTGTTGTTGAATGTCTCAATAATATTCTCAATAGCTTTTAAAATGTCTGGTCCATGATTGAATTCAAAATTATATGTTGCAATTAATCATCATGAAACTAGAGTTTTCTTTATTTTGAAATATTTCCTCAACCTTAATGTTACAATATATTTTATTACTTATTACTGAATTAATAATGTTTCTTCTGGGTTTTAAACATTTTTATAACCCCTTAATATAAATAAATATTTAAACATCAGATATTGTGCCTATATGTGAAGTGTATTTAAAACAAAATCCTTGAGAAAAACCAGGTCCTATTTCATTTATTTGTTGAACAAATCCTACTGAACTTCTCTTGTGGGCCAGGCCTTGCACTAGCAGTGAGAACACAGTGGTGAAAATACTTGTCCTCTGCGCATATGGGCTGCAGAGTCAAATGAAAAGAGATTGAAAAAACATAATCGGGTACCTAATTTAAATTGGGTTGGATTCAGAGAAATTTGCCCTACAGTTGTGACCTTTGAGTTTCAGCCTAAAGAATGAGTAAGAGTGAGCTACGTAAAAAACATTTCAGAAACTGGAACACATGTACAAAAGTCCTGGAAGGGCAAGTCAAGGAACGTCGGAGCAGAAGGAGCACAGGAAGGGAGGATGAAAGTGGTTTAAGGTGAGGGTAAAAGATGTAGTTGTCACCAGAGTATGCAAGTCCTCCCAGGTTTATTAAAATGAAGGGGGTGGAAATCAGAGAGGGAGACAAACCATGAGAGATTATGGACTCTGAGAAACAAACTGAGGGTTCTAGAGGGGAGGGGGGTGGGGGGATGGGTTAGCCTGGTGATGGGTATTAAAGAGGGCCTGTTCTGCATGGAGCACTGGGTGTTATATGCAAACAATGAATCATGGAACACTACATCAAAAACTAATGATGTAATGTATGGTGATTAAGATAACATAATAAAACAAAATTTAAAAAAAGAATTTGGAAATTTATCCTAAGTGCAATTTTAACCATGGAAAGTGTTGATGTAGGGGAGTCACGTGACTAGATCTGTATCTAATTGCATAAAGTTATCTCCCCCCACACTTTGTAAATATAATTGTCTTAAGTATTTCCTCTACATACATTGAGCATCACATCAGATGGTATCATAATTTTTACTTCAACCATCAAATATGGTATAAAAAAAACACATGAGATGAAGGATAGTCATTTTGTTGTTCTTTCATTTTTAATCCATTTTGTTATTTCCTTTTCTGAAGTTCCAACCTTCTTCTGTTACCATTTTCTCTCTGTTCAGAGAATTCCTTTAGCCATTCTTCAAGAACAGGTCTGCTAGCAACAAATTGTTTTCCTTCATCTAAACTTGTCTATATTTCTCTTTCATTCTTGATACATTTCACATTCCTGGTATATTTTATTGGATATAGATTTTGTGACTGACCCTTCTTTTCTTTTAATACTTGAAAATGTTGTACCCCTTCCTTCTGACTCAGTTCCTGGCAAGGCACTGCTGACAGAAAAGGGAGACGCTGAGAGTGTTAATTGGCTCTACCCCCAAGACTATGTTCCACCTCATAGACATCAGGTGGATGTGGAGGCTCAGTCCCTGCCCCCCTCATGCTAGTGATGGAAATGGGTGCTGTGTGTGGAACAAGGTGGTTACTAGCCTTGCTTGACCTGCCTCACTGAATCTCAGTGCTGCCCAGCAGTAGTGAATGCTCAGTTCCTGGACTCTATTGACACTACCTGGGAGTGAAATCAGAGTGCCACCTGCCTTTGTTGTCTGAAGGGTGAAAAACCATCTCCCTGCTGGGTCCAACTGACACCACCCTACCTCCTGCTTCCATGGCTGGGGTTGGAGTTTGAAGGTCAGCTTTTCACTAGACCCTGCAGAAGTTATAGGGGTGAAGGATGTGGGGGAGGGGTGCAGTTTTTTCATTGGTGTTTGGCTGGAGGAGAGAGAGTATTGACAAAAAAGTTTTCTGTTGTTAAGTCACCCTGTTTTTCTGGTCCTTTGGCCAGGGGGAACAGGAGGTTTAACTTAGAGCATCTTATCTGTGTCTGTGGGCAGTTCAGGACAGCAAGCTTCTCCAGCATTCTGTTGAGATGTATGGGAAGTAACGGCCGGGAACTCACTGCCATTTATTAGCTAGGACAAGGACGCATTCAAAGAAAGCTTTAGGAGCATGGGTGGGGAAAAAGGAGTTTGTTTTCCACCACAATAAGTTTTCTGTAGGACAGTGGTAATATCACAGTGTAGAGGTGATGATGGGTAAAGTGTAATCAGAAAAAATAAGAGAGCAATGTGGAGAGAAACGTATTAGTCTATTTCTCTCTGGAGTTGTATGGAGTAAACACTACTATGTTTTTTTTTTCAAAGTCATTTCCTTTCATTATACATAAATGTTAGTCTAAATATGAGTCCATTAGAACACATTTGACATCTTGGAAGGAATGGAAGAAATAAATAGAAAATGAGCTACTAGGCAGCACATTTAAGTGGTTTTTCACAAAGCATCCTAAAAAAGGAGACAAGGTGTCTGATATCTAGTCTTTTAGTGTCTTCCTCTCCAAAACATATCTGAACATCCGAATGTGGAAGAGAGGAAATTGGGTACCTCAAAATGACTCTTTTAAGAGCTTTTCTCTAGCTCCCAAAGAGATTTGTTTGTTTCTAAGAGATTTATTTTGTTATTATCACATCTGAAATGCACTAGGAAGAAAGAAACAGACTTTTGTTAGCTTAGAACAATAGTAAATCAGCTATCCTAAGTGCATTTCTGTCCTAAAGATTTATTTTGTTTTGTTATAATTGAGATGACTCAAGGAGACAACAGTATGGAAACACTTTTGATTCTGCATCAGGACAAAGGTCAATAACTTAAGACTCAAGTATCCTCGGACTGAAAACACTTTCTAAATATCTCTTGATGGGAAATACTGCTCTGGTGGGGATTAGATCTGTCAGTGCACAACACAAGGCAGAAAACAGCACAGGGCTAAGAGCCGCTGTCCTCCAAAATGTTAGAAGCAGCAAGCATTTTAGGAAATATATTTTGTACTCTATTCTTGGGTGACATTGGGCAAGCTAAGTATAGAGTGGAAATTGCTGTTTTCCTGAGATCATTTGCTTCATGCATTTTTTTGAGGTAGTTCAATTTTTATAGCAAAGTGACTGCCAACTTTTATGATGTATTAGATACCATTTTTGTCAGGCACCCATCTACCTTATGCAGCTAAAGTATCTGACTTTTAGGTTAGTTTGCCATTTGCCATTCCACATTTTTACAGAGAAAATTAGTTATAGTAGATAGGAAAGCACACTCAGAGAAAAGTTCTAATCCTAGCTCTATGACCTATGATCTCTGCGTGCTTGAGAAAATCTGTGACTTCTCTTAGTTCCAGTTCTTTCAACCATTTAACAAGGATGAGAATGCTTATCCAGCAGGCTAAGTTTAGTATAAAGTGTATCTACAAGTTACAGCATAGTGTGCACTCTATGAACAGTAGATATTGTTACACCCTTAGGGTCAAGAATGCTCACTACAACAAGTATTTTGGGAATGAGCAATCTTTTATAGAAATTCAATAACAGAAACTTGGCAGATGCTGAAGAGGTTAAAGTCTGGAAGGGATAAGTTGGAGGATCAGAGAAAAATCACTTACTTTCCACCTACAGCCACAGCATGGGTGAACAAGTTAGAGTTTACAGGAAAATCTGAGAGGTGATCTGGATGGTAAAGGGAACTACTAAGTGGGAGCTCATGGAAAGATCAGTGAAAATGACTATTTCATCTGTATTTCATCTGCTGCTTTTGTAGGCCCCAAATGAGTGCTTGGTGGTGGGCCAGGGGATGCTGCTGGCAAGCAAGGCCAGCAGTTGTGGAGACATGCTGAAATGGAACAGAGGACAAACAGATAAGCTGAGACCCACCTCTGCCCATCACAGGGTCTGACCATGATAACCTTCCAAGAATAATGGTCTCTGATTTTCTTCCAACTTCCAAATTTCACCCAAGTTCCTCTTTTGGCCAAATCCAAATAAGATCCATTCTTGAAAGGTGATTTGGGGGAATGCAGCTCTCTGCTTTACACATTATTAAAACATTCAGACAAATTTCAAATGTGTGAGCTGAGAGTTATTGAGTAAAGAGGAAGAGGTGTAAACTATTAAAATGGAAAGTAATAAGTAGTATATTCTTCTTCTTGACTTTGATCTATCAACCTTTTTAACTACCTTATGACATTTGGTACTTTCTACCTGATATGGGGCTTATTTAGGCCCATGTTGCAATGGCTAATTTTATGTGTCAACTCGACTGGGACACTAACTATAGCTAGTCATTATTCTGGGTATGTCTGTGAGAATATTTCTGGATAAGATTAACATCTGAACCTGTACACTGAGTAAACAGTTTACCTTCCTCAATGTGGATGGTCCTCATCCAACTCACTGAAAGCCTGAAAAGAAGAAAAAGATGGTATAAGGGAGAATTCACCCTCTGACTAACTGCTTTTCAGATTGGATATCAATTTCTTTTGCCTTTGGACTAGACTGGAGCTTACACCATTGGCTCTCCTAGTTCTCAGGCCTTTGGACTCAGACTGGAACTATACCATCAAGTCTCCTGAGTCCCCGGTTTGCCAGTTGCAGAGTTTTGGGCTCTCATAATTGTGTGAGCCAGTTTGTTATAATAAATGTCTCTCTTTCTCTTTCTCTCCACCATGCAAGGACATGGCAAGAAGGTGGCTGTCTGTAAGCCAGTAAGGGAGCCCTCACCCAGGGCTGGAATTGGCTGTCACCTTGATCTTGGAGCTCCTAGCCTCCAGAACTATGAGAAATAAATCCCTGCTGTTTACGGCACCCATCATAGTATTTTGATATAGTGGCATGAGCAGACTGAGACACTAAGATACATGTTATTCTTGATTTATTAAATTATTAATTTCTTGAGGATAGAATATTTATCTGTTCATCTACTACATTCATTCCTATATATTAAGAACTCAGTAGCTACTTTTGAATAACACATAGAATATTTATTAAGATTCAACTTTATAACTTTCCAGGATTTACATTCACTATCAACTCTGATTAAAAGCATTACTTTAAAATAATAGGACTGAATCAATGAATAAGAATTATTTGTGATCAGTATATTGATGTTATGGAAACACATGATTCTGAACTACTAGATTATACTTTAAAAATTCACTCCCTTAAGTTGTTTAACTATCTCAAAAAATAGAAAATAAATTACCCAATTAACATTTTTATGAATTTTTAAAGGTGGCAGTTTCTTGTAAAATATTACCACAAAAGTCTCATCAAAAACAATAAATTAGCAATTCACACATTGTTTTACCATAGAATTTACTTTAAAATACCTGTTGAATGAGATGAATCAACAAATGTAGGGAGTTTCTACATAAAATAATCAATATGCTATTCCAAACTGGGAAAAATAACTACACCATGTGCAACTACTGATAAGAAATCACAGTGGCATATTCTATGTATTAAACAATCAGAATTGATGGAAAGAGTCAACTGTTATTTAAAGACAAAAGCAGAAACAAATATACCAAAACCCTGGAGCATTAAGGAAGCAGATATAATGTGACGCAACAGCCATAAATGAGGATATATGTGTATATCTAGAAATCTAATGTATTTGAAATAAACATGCAGTAAAATATTTTCAAGTCCACAGAAATGGAAATGAGAAGCCTCAATATAGAATCAAATTGAGGATATTTAAAAGAAATAAGGATGATGTATTTATTCGTTTTTTTTGTTGTTGTTGTTTTTTAAGATTTTATTTATTTATTTGACAGAGAGAGAGACAGCTAGAGCAGGAACACAAGCAGAGGGAGTGGGAGAGGGAGAGGCAGGCTTCCTGCCGAGCAGGGAGCCCAATGTGGGACTCGATCCCAGGACCCCAGGATCATGACCTGAGCTGAAGGCAGATGCTCAACGACTGAGCCACCCAGGCGCCCTGTATTTATTCGTTTTTAACTTTCACTTTAAGGCAATGGTTTTCATGCTGTTTTAAAGGATGAGAAACTTAAAAACAAATTATCAATGTTTTTAAACACACTTTGAAGGTATAAAGGAATTTACACAATAAAGTGTAGATCTGGGGTCTGCCACAGATAGAAGTATTTGCCCCTTTCTTTTTTGTGAATTTTGTGATTTTTGTTTTATGATTCTGACCAAGTTTCTTAATCCCCATACCTTCATTCACAAAATCAAGACAAACGATTATCTGTGTCCCAAAGTTGGGAGAACCAAGTGGAACAATGCATATATAGTCTATAGCAGAACATCTGGAAAAAGGGAAGTACTAAAGAAGCATAAATTCTCAAAACAAGGAGGGGTAAACAAATACATAAGAAAAGGATAAATTGTTTGTTATACACAAACAATGAATCATGGAACACTACATCAAAAACTAATGATGGAATGTATGGTGATTAACATAACATAATAATAAAAAAAATTTTAAAAATGGATAAATCAAAAAATCCATTGAATTTTAAGTAGATTTTTAAGAATCTGTAAATTAAAATTAATCAACAACTGTTATTACTTCAGTATTTTTAAAACAATTATTTCAATGTAACCACAATATTGTTAATCCAAAATAGCTGTAACATAGTCTTAAAACTCCAGAGTAGTTCATGAATTTCAACAATTGAAAATATCTACAGATAAAAAAAAATAAGTTCTCAAGCTTTTCTAAGATTTCAATTTCATTAAATACCTTGGTAAGTGATAAACAGAAGAAAGCTAACCATACAGGCATATTAACATTATTATGCCATGTTTTTATCATCTGTTCATAAATATGGCTTTTTTTTCACTATGTGGTATCAGAAAAAAAAGAATATGTTAAATGTCCAAAAAATAATATGCTGGGTTCTTTTTATTTGACATTTTGTTTGGATAACACAACAAAACTTCCTATTATATTAAACGTGTTCTCCACTTCCCTGAAAAAAAATTCTTAAATTTCTAGTGTGATTTCTTCTTAAGGTTGAATATTTGTTCATTGAAAATACACAGCCTACTGCCTAAAAGAGAGATGATTTCATAACTCTGTGTGTTTATGTGTGTTTGTATGTATAAAACAAATGCTGAATCTTAATCCATTTTTTTTTTTTTAAAGATTTTATTTATTTATTAGAGAGCGAGTGAGAGAGAAACAGCACGAGAGAGGAGAGAGTCAGAGGGAGAAGCAGGCTCCCCGCCGAGCCAGGAGCCCGATGTGGGACTCGATCCCAGGACCCTGGGATCATGACCTGAGCCGAAGGCAGTCGCTTAACCAACTGAGCCACCCAGGCGCCCCTCTTAATCCATTTTAAAACCAAGGGAATAGAGTCTTTAGGGATAAAGAGTTTAATCACATGAGGGAATTAAACTCTAGAGCTCTAAGGGCCTATTGTTTTAAATTGTCTTTTCATCTCTTTCAAAGACAGACACCAGCACATCCTTAATAAAAGATTATTTGACATAGAAGATATATGTCCAGAGTGGGGGTGAAATCTAAACTACCAGGGATCAATCACATATTGTGTCATTTCATCCTAGGCAAAGCTTTGGGACTTATTATATCCTTTTTTTGAAAAGGAAGATTCAAAAAACAAAAAAGCAAACCTGCTATTTATTAACATTCTCGATGTGTTTTCTAAACCACAGAATCCTCAATACTTTCCTAAACTTGTTACATGCCCCCAAACCAAAGACTCCTCTTGCAAAAATTATGTATGCATGCATGTATGTATGTATGTCTACCTCTGTCCATCTACCCATTTATAATCTCTGTACTATTTATAGACATGCCTCTAATAAAGACATATTTTATTTTTGGAATTATTTGATATGACTAATAAAAATTTTTATATGCAAACTGTTTCACCTATTGCGTGGTAAAAATTACAATTCTTGGGGTGCCTGGGTGGCTCAGTCGTTAAGTGTCTGCCTTCGGCTCGGGTCATGATCTCAGGGTCCTGGGATCGAGCCCGGCGTCGGGCTCCCTGCCCAGCGGGAAGCCTGCTTCTCCCTCTCCCGCTCCCCCTGCTTGTGTTCCCTCTCTCGCTGTGTCTCTCTCTGTCAAATAAATAAAATCTTTAAAAAAAAAATTACAATTCTTACTTGCTAAAACTAATAGTATCACAAAAACTTAGGAGTATTTTGCAATCTTTTCTTCATCCTGCTATTTATCCTCCAGAATTGCTTTATTAAATGTTCAATAAATATTTTTCAAATGTCTATTACCTTCCAGACACTCTGTTAAGCAAAAGGGATAGAGATGTTGACCAGAAGGAGACAGACCTCTGCCCTAATGGAGTTTATACCCTCATAGGAAAGGCAAGCATCAGTCAAATAATCAAAAATGTGCATATAATTACAATTTTTATTCTATCTGAAGAAACGGAAAAGTTCTACAGGAAATTAAGAAATAGGGTTTGATTTTGGTTTTGGGCATTAATCTGAGCAACCTTTGAGACATCTAATAGTCGAGAACAAATAGGGGCTTCAATACTCAAGTCTGGAGCTCGAAGTCGAGTTCAAGGATGGAATTATAAATTTGGTATCTGCCTATAGTTGAGATTAAGATTGTGAATGCAGATTATATTGCCAACGGTGTCAACGCAGTGTAAGGAAATCCAAAAGGGACAGAGAGGACTAGAAACTGTATTATTTTTCTTAGTCTGATAGAGGAGGAGGAAACTATAGAGGAGTTCAAGGATTAGGGGCCATAGAAGTAGAAAATAAAATGGACAATATGGTACCTGGAATTTCACAACAATGGCACTGTGACACAATACAGTTGAATTTGAACTCGATTCAGATCTTTTGCCTGGGTAGCCTGTCAAATCAATCAAAGCCAGAAGCAACAATGAATGAGGGGAATTATGATTGTAAATTAGCAAGAAGAGGTAATGAACTAGGTAGAATGGTCTTACAGAGTTCATTTCGTCAAGACAGAAACATGAGTAGGCAAAAAAAAAAAACCATTTGTGGAATCACAAATTTTGGATCAGGGGAAATATTTTGAATAATCATGCTATTATGTGTGTTCATAGACCTTAGGGACATCTTCTTAGCCTCCATAAAAATATGAGTTCACACTTCAGATGTAAGATTTGAGGAAAGTATATATATGCTTATTTTAAAGTGTAATGTGATCACCTCCATAGAACCACATTTTGAAACTCACTGCCTTTAGCCACCTAGCGAACAGCTGAAGCAGGAAATAGCAATTTAATCTCCAGAGATTTCTTTATACACTTTTTCCTCTGAAAATGCATGTTCTCTTACATCCACAATCACTTCAGTCTATCATGTACATAAAGGGAAACAATCTGCTTTTAAAGCTGTGGCTTTTTCTTTTGTTTGTTTGTTTTTGTTTTTGATGGTGGATATGCTGCTAGTAAAAGGAAAAGGCAGACAAACATCATGCCCCTATCAGAAGGCATCCTTTCAAGGGCTATTTTAGATTAAGAAATAGATACTAATTGTTTTAATATAAAATTCTCAAAAGAGTTAGTTATAAAATGATCCCTCGTTAATCGAGCAATAAGCATACAAGAAATCAATAATGACTTTTTTTATTGGTTTAGTGTTTGGATCATAAATGTAAATATGTCCTAATCATCATGATCAAATATCAAAAAATCCCCCTTTGATTTCTTCCCCTTCATTCTTCTCTTCCTGCTATCTTCTTAATCTCAGGAAACAAACTCAGGGTTGCTGGAGTGGTGCGGGATGGGAGGGATGGGGTGGCCCGGTGATAGACACTGGGGAGGGTATGTGCTATGGTGAGCGCTGTGAACTGTGTAAGACTGTTGAATCACAGATCTGTACCTCTGAAACAAATAATACATTATATGTTTTAAAAAAAAAAGGAGATAGAAGGTGAATTGATTTTAATTAACTTTGTTTATTAATCTTGATTATTTAACAAAGTAGTCACACATCTTTGCAAGAATTTCAGTTTTGCTGCACTTTTAGTGGCCAAGAAGTAAATGCAGGGTCCCCCTTAGTACATTCAGAAATCTGATTCACGGTGTGCAGGATAGTTATTACAATCAATGTGGGACAAAAGAAATACTTGCTTAAAATGTAAGCCCCTAGATCCCTATCATTAAGGGAATTTGCCTGCTGGTGAGAAACATTTTGACTTCACTGAGCAAGTTTATTTTCTTTATAGTTCTAGTATCTGTAATTGTGCTAGGGCGGTCAAACCCATTTGGTGCCTAAAGAAATCTAGCAGGACTTTAAATGACAATGCCTCTGAAGCTACAGTTTATGCTGTTTTACGGTTTAATACCACAGCATTAGAGTAAGGATATTTCTCTGCCAAAAGCTGCCTCACAGCGAACAATCCAAAAGAAAGGACATGCTTTCTCTCTTGAATCAGAAACCAAGGATATATGCTTGGAACGCCCTGGGACAAGGAGACTCAATAGGGATTCTCAGTCAGGATGCTTTATACCCTGCTGGTCACATAGGCACATTTTTCCTACATGACTGGCCCCAGTGACAGTGCTCTGTGGAATTCTCAGTAAAACTGGGTTCAAATAATGAATACCAATGTCACCAATAAAGCATGCTGACAAGCTAGTACAAAATTCTTTGCAATTTGCTTTGGAACCGTGGCTACTGCCCCTCCCCCGCCAGTATATATACATATATATAAACCAATACATTCCATGCCTTGTATAAGTGTCCACACTAAGTCAGTGCACCTCTGACTTGAACAAACAAGCTCAAGCTAATTTCAGGTTCCCATAGCACAGAAGACATTTCTTTTTTTTTCCCTTAATTTTTATTTCTTTCTTTGATAACCAGATATTTAATAAGGTATTTAACTTGGATATCTTGATATTATAAAATCTTTCATATATATTTTACAGATAGTTAGAGCTGTAGTATTTTACGCCATCATTGTCGCCAGAGGGTGGAGTCTTCAGATCTATTTCATTAAGTTCATGTAATTACTCATTCTTTTGTCTTACTAATAATTGTCATTAATCCAAATAAAAACTAAATATGAACAATCCTTTTGCAATGATCTTAGTAAAGCAATATGCAGCATTCACAAGTCTGACATCCTTCTATTTGTTAAGTTGCTCTTAGTTTTAATTCATCTGATTTGCCTCTTTTAGGTTATTTTTTCCCTTGTAATTAGAGAATTACACTCTTTACATTTACCTTTTTACGTCTTTGAAAGAAGATTTAAATTATATTTTATACCACATTTGCTAGAGTTCTCTCCCCATTCCTCATTGCTCATAATTATATTTTTGTGCAAGAAAACTAAAGTGACATGGGTTTGTTTTACTGAAATTGTTTCAAATATTGCCCAGTGTGCTAAAGCTGGTGATACCAATTCTGTGCTTTAATTCTCAATGCTGTTTTGTTTAGTGTATGAAATGACATTTTATTCCTTCTGTTATCTTTTCAGTACTTTAATTTCATAATGTGTATTGAATCCTTACTATTGGAAGAAATTTCTTGGTAGAGAGAATGACATAAGCAAATGTGTTGAGGTATAAAATGACATGGTCAATATCAGTGCAGGAAGTTAGATAGAGTTGAATATTTTAGGTTTAAACCGTAATGTGGAAAATAATGCTTGTGTTTAATTACAGATAGAAACATTCAAGTGTTTTAACCAGTGAGTGTGGAGTACAGATTTTTCTGGAAGATATAAAATGAAGACAAGGTTTACTGACTCAAGCCTGAATCTGTGACGGCAAACAGTATTATGTACATAAAGTTTGAACCTGAGGATTACAAGTGAGAAAGGGAGGTTTGTAAGGAAAAAAGTAACTCTTTGGGGCCTACTTATTAGACTTTCTCTCTCTTTCTTTCTTTCTTTCTTTCTTTCTTTCTTTCTTTCTTTCTTTCTCTCTCTCTCTCTCTCTCTCTCTTTCTTTCTTTCTTTCTTTCTTCCTTCCTTCTTTTTTAAATGTTTTTGTGCTATTCTGGAAAATAGAGCTTTTTCATTCCTAGTGGATTAGGTTATTGTCCACAATTCTTCCCATCTTTGCATCTACTCTCCCTGCCATATAACTTTGCATTTCTTCCTTTTAAAAGTGAGTGTATTACCTTGTCTCTTGACTTCAGACATAGTTATAGACTTGCTAATTGCCTATAAAACGTAGGTGAGAGTGACCATGTGCCTATTTCTAGCCTAGTCTCATGCACCTTATGCCATTGCCATGACTAGTACATGTCCTTGCTGGCCCCCTAAGTCAAGGAATATTACCTACTCATACAGCTAACCCAATCCTAACCTGCCCCCTTACAGACTCTTAACTGAGTCAGCAGAATCTCTCCAACCTGCCCCACAGACATGTTAGAAATCTATATTATTGGATTATTCAAATGAGTTTGTTTCTGTTTTGTCATGCACCAATAATTGATATATATGTTTTAGTCTTTGATTTCTTCTTTACAAAACTCTCTTATCAATATTAGAGTAGATGGATGAATGGACTAAGGGATAAAGAAGTTAGAGGTAGATAGATCTGCAAATGCCAGGTGGTTTTATAATTATCGGATGTCAGGTCAGAATTACCACATGAGAAAAATATATAAAAAAATATATTATTTGTGTCCATCTTCCCTTTACATATAAGAACGTAAGTGATCTTGTCAAAACTATTGTAATCAAAATAAAATCCTAAAACTTTAAATGACGTGACTCATGCCTTCCTCTCAAGCCTTACCTTAATCTAGATTCTCTCACATCTATTATTTTAATAGATGAGATTAGTTTTGCTCTTAGTTTGCTCTTAGTTAGTTTAGTTTAATGAGATCAGATCTCATTAAAATCCATCAAATATTATAATTTTATCCCCCTTGCCACCAGTCATTTTGCACTCCCCCCACCCTCTCTGAATATCTTTGTTTTTCTGGATATTTCTGTGTTCTTCAACATTTCATGTGGTTCACTCTAATTAGCATTCAGGTCTCAGCTCAAGTGCCATTCATCATAGAGTTCTCCTTAACCACAACACGTAAGTGAATCTTTCTCCTCTCAGTCACTATCTTCCACTACTTGGTTTTGTAGTCTTCCTAGCACTTAACTATTCTCCGATAATATTCTTATTTATTTGATTACTTTATTGCTATTCTTTCTTGGTACTTCCAGTCTGGAAAGCAGAGCTCTTAGCTATCGTTTTAGGGCTCTAAACCTAGAACTTAAATATTTGCCAAAAATAGAGCAAATGCTCAAAAAATGTGTTATACCAAGGAGTAAGGAAATTGGAAACGTTTAGTTGATGATGTATATATTACAATCCCATTTTAGCGATGTTAATTAATAAGATTCAAAGGGCTAAACAAACTATCTCAGTGTAATCCAAAGAGTAAATGGCAGAGTTGGACTTTTAACCCAAATTGCTTTGACTCCAAGGATCATTATATTTTCACAAGCACTGAATAGGCTCTGTAGGCTAAGCAAGGTCAGATGTCTATGCTTCTTATTTCTTTGTAGTAGATGAGGGTTCAAAAAAGAGCCTTTTTTCTTTTTTTTTTTTTTTTAGGGTAAATATTCAAAGGTGGAATTGCTAAATCATATGGTAGTTCTATTTTTGATTTTTTTGTTTTTTGTTTTACTTGGTTTGGTTTTTTTTTTTTGTTTGTCTGTTTTATTTTTTTTAATTTAAATTCAATTAGCCAAACTGCAGGACATCATTAGTTTTTGATACAATGTTCAAATGATTCATTAGTTGAATATAACACCCAGTGCTAGACATCCTCTTCTATAATGGCTGCACCATTGACATTCCCACCAACAGTGCACAAGGGTTCTCTTTTCTCCACATCATCTCCAATTCTTGTTTTTTCTTGTCTCTTTGATAAAAGCCATTCTGACAGATGGAAGGTGGTATCTCATGGTTTTGATTTGTATTTCCCTAGAGGGTATTATGCTAAGTGAAATAGGTCAGAAGGAGGAGAACAAATACTATACAATTTCATTTACATGGAAAAACTAATGATCAAACAAAATAAAACAAAAATAGATACAGAGAACAAACAAAACCTCAGATGCCAGAGGAAAGGCAGGTAGAAGGATGGATTAAATAGGTGAAGGGGATTATGATGTACACACTTCCAGGTATAAAATAAATAAGTCATGGGGATGTTATATACAGCTTAGGCAATATAGCCAATAATATTGTGATTACTTTTTATAGGAACAGATGGTAATTAGACCTATTAAGGTGATCATTTTGTAATAATACAAAAATACTGAATCACTATGGTATACACCTGAAACTAATAAAATATAGTATGCCAATTATAAATCAATTAAAAAATCAATAGATGTATAAAATAAATACTTTGGCAAAATATATAAATAAAAAGAACCTTTTTAAAATTAAGAGTATTTCTAAGGTGACTTATCTACAGGGATGAAATCTACAAGCACATCAGTAGATATAAAAATTCAATTAAGTTTCATGTAACTAAAAAGCTGCTCATTTTGTGGGGCCTGTGTGGCTCAGTCCATTAAGTGTCTGCCTCTTAATTTCAGCTCAGGTCACAATCTCAGGATCATGAGATCTAGTGCCGTGTAGGGCTCCATGCTCAGTGTAGAATCTGCTTGTCCCTCTCCCTAACCCCCCCCCAACTTGCTCTCTTTAAAATAAATAAATCTTAAAAAAAAAAGCTGTACATTTTGCAATTAATAAAAATAATGAAGAGATAAAAAATATTTCAGGAGTTTCAAAATATCTAGTTATGCCATTTTCAAGAACCTGGTGGCATATCATTCACTTAGATGAAGTTAAAGAACTCAGTGCAAAAATAAGAGAAAGATTTCAATTTTTCTCATGATTTTTTCTTTCATTTGGATTCTATTACCAGGTGTCTTATTAAATTGTCTTAAGTACAACAATTGGAATCAATCTGGGTTTTTTTTTTTAAGATTAAAAAGGTCAAAGTAGAAAGATCATTTGGAATTATGAATATGGCTTATTACTATCCAATTTTTCATCTTTTATTTTAAAGAAGTTATCTTAAATTAGAAGAAGTTTTAATAACATTGAAGGAAAACATCAAACGCATATTGGATATTTTGTCTTTTATGTAAGCTAACAGATCTTCATCTGCTAATGAATTTCTTATTATTTTCCCTTTTCTTTGAATATTTATTCCAGTCATAGTTTAGGAACTTATTTATTTTAGTTAATTTCTATTTTTACTAAACCCTTCCTAGATACCGGTAAAGTCACTAAGCTTCACCATATATCTATTTATGCCTTTTTCTGCTTTCTATTTGTATTTATTTATTTATTTGTTTATTTTTGAGAGAGAGAAAGAGGGAAAGAGAGAACCTTAAGCAGGCTCCACACTGGGCCCTTTCACGACCCTAAGGTCATGACCTGAGCTGAAATCAAGAGTTGGACGCGAAACGAACTGAGCCACCCAGGTGCCCCTTTTACTGCTTTTTACTATCAAGTCTCAATTTGGCCTGCCATTACTATATCATCAATCTTAGATTTATATTACTCTAAAATATCAATTTTTAGTCAAATGGATACACTGGCTTTCCCCAAATTAGCTTTATTGTTTTAGCTTCTAGATTTTAAGACAAACCAATCCAATCTTATTTTCTCCAAAAATATCCTGTGTTCCTACGTATTCTAGATCAAAACTCACTCCTTCCAGAAGGGCAAATCTCTGGCTTCATGTTTTCTCTGAAAGTAACCAAGAGTAAGAAGTTCAGGAAAAAGAAACTATTCAATGAAATCAGAGAACACCTATAAATGACCTATAAATGAAATGTATGTATGAATGAAGATCTGATAAAAGCAGACCAAAATTGGGGCACCTGGGTGGCTCAGTCGTTAAGCATCTGCCTCTGCCTTCAGCTCAGGTCACGATCCCAGGGTCCTGGGATGGAGCCCCACATCGGGCTCCCTGCTCGCCAGGAAGCCTGCTTCTCCCTCTCCCACTGCCCCTGCTTGTGTTCCTGCTCTCGCTGTCTCTCTCTCTGTCAAGTAAATAAAATCTTAAAAAAAAAAAAAAAAGCAGACCAAAATTGACCAGAGTGAAGCAGAAAGCTGGAAGCTATAGATCACAGGCAACGTCAGCCAAACACAGAACTTTCCAAATCAAGGGGCACATCCTGAGAGAAAATATCAACAGTCTCTTATTTAGAACATGGATTAGCTGGGATGCTTCTTAGAACCTCACTAACATCACAGGATAGGGAGGTAGAAAGGGTGATAGGTATTTAGGTGATAGGTAAAGGGAGATAGGTGATGGATATTAAGGACATTTGTGATGAGCACTGGGTGTTGTATGTAAGTGATAAATCACTAAATTCTACTCCTGGAACTAATATTACACCTTATGTTAACTAACTGGACTTTAAATAAAAACTTGAAAAAAAAACAAAAGAAAGGAAGAGAGAAAGAAAGAAAGAGAAAGAAAGAAAGAAGAAAGAAAGAAAGAAAGAAAGAAAGGAAGAAAGAAAGAAAGAAAGAAAGAAAGAAAGAAAGAAAGAAAGAAAGAA